>NC_025999.2:62121860-62204360 GCF_000442705.2 Elaeis guineensis | reverse complement strand
TTAATTTATGCTACTTGTTTAAGATCTAATCTTAACGCCTATCCTAGGATCTATAACATAATATAATACATGTACATAATCTGACAATGAAATATACACATATGAGATATCAAATATGTGATCATAGATCTAATCTTTGCATCAATCAAGTTCAGAACTCGATATCTTTGCATTGGTAGAAGAACTCTAAAGTCTGCTCGCAGCTGCAAGGGATGTCTGACTTCTATAGGTGATCCACTCGATGTCCTATGCTGATCTATCGTCCTAGAAGTGCTAGCTCGCATAACGACTTCTGAATGGCTGATCTATCTTTCATCTTCAAACATTCCAAACTCCTCTAGATCTGAAGAAGGATTAAGAGTAATATGTGGCATAGGAAGAAGGAGAGAAGAACTCTTTCTCCCTTAGATATTCCCTCTCCTAAAATTCTAGAACAGTTTTCTAAGATGCTCCCAAAAAAGGGAAAGTTCTCTTCTATGCTCATGCACCAATGATGGCCGCTCAACCCAAGACCACATGCTCCAAAACCCTAGCCTCAATGAGCTCTCAATGATATCTATATTTTAATTATTATCCCATAAAAATCAGGGGTTTATATAGATGAGATGTGGAGATGTTTGGACGAGAACAGATTTCTTATCTACACATGAATTCAAATCAGATTTGAATTTGATTGGATCAATCAATTGATCCAAACTCTTGATCCCTATCAAAAGTGGGCGACAAGGCTTCTTAGGGTGGAGATCCATCATGCCAATCTGAATTTGGTGTTGGGAACGGCATGCGCAAAAGGGTGGTTGGCGGTAGTGAAGAGTCCAACTTATTTTGGACTCTAGGATTTCATCCAATAGGTCTCCAACCTAATCAAATTAGGTTAAACCAATTAGATCAATCTGAACCCAATCCAGTTTGGTCTCAAACATAATTAAATTTTTATCAAATCAAAATTTAATTAAGCTGAAGTTCTGATCAAATCAGAAATCATTCACCCTAGACATTAGGTCATCTCAATTGAATCCAATTCAATTAGACTTGAACCAAATTATTTTGCTCAACAAAATTGTGCTAGTCAATAATCTAATTCTTAATTAATCCTCCTATAATAGATTGCAACTTTTGCATAAGACTAACCATTAATCAAATTGATGATTAAATCTTAAAATGATTCTTAATTATTGATCAGCCATATAATCAGTTAGTAACTTCTTTTGAGTGTGACCCCTTAGGTTCGAACCTAAACCGATAGCACAGAAATAACTTTCTGAACTAATCGATGTAACTATCTAGCAATGGGATCCAAAGTTTGGATAAGCTGAATGATTGCAAAGCAATATTCAAGAACCAACTAACGTATGGTTACCATATAATTCATCTCTTGGACCCTAATGCTCAAGACGATCAAGGATTTTACTATCAACCCCAAAATAGTCAACCACATTATATTTTATCCTTTCAAATCTATCATATGGATTATTTTGATCAAGATTTTACTAAATTAAAATACACTGATGCATTAACTTTTACTTATTCAGAGGGGTCAATTCTATTTTGACTCACGCACCGCTTTGACAAGTACTTGATTGCATCCAAAAATCTTTCATCACTGAATTAGAAATTCAGATAGTCTGACATCAAAGTACAGTGAGTTGCTTGCAAGTCACCATGGTTATCTCATGTTGGAGGGACACTTATACCCATACCCTTCATGAGCTATTCTTGACAGTGGAGTGCTCCGCAGTTGAACATGTTTGGTATGAATGTACTCCTACATTCCACTGCATGCCATACTAGTGTCTCTACACTCCTTGATTAAGAGGACAACCAATCCATATGGCACACAACGACCTACACTTGATATTGTTATCATCTTAGTAATAACATATCATTTGGTCGCAAACAAGTTTAAGGACTAAATTCTCTATTTAAATAAGTCCTAAGGACTTCATCACAATCCAAAAATTCATATGAAAGATATAAACATTTATGATGAAATAATCAAATAATTTTTATTATTAGATAATTCATATATAAATATAAATGAACACAACCATCAACAGGCTAACGATTGACTTTAGGATATAATTTTCAACAACTCTCATTTGGACTAAAGCCAATCAGTATAGTATCGTATATTCATCTTTATTTTATAATTTTCAAACTTCTTAACACTGAGAATTTTAGTAAATGGATCAATCAGATTCTTCTTTCTATCGATCTTCGAAGCTTGACATCATCTCGATCCATGATCTTTCGAACTAGGTAGTAGTGACGCAATATGTGCTTGATGCACTGATGCGACTTTGATTTTTTTGCTTGAGCAATGGCGTCTGTGCTGTCGTAGTATAACAAGACTGAACCATCTAGAGAGGGTGCCACTCTAAGCTCACCGATGAATTTTAGCAACCATGCAGCTTCTTACACAGTATCGGATGCCGCGATGTATTCTGCCTCGCACACTAAGTTGGCCACGGTGTGCTGCTTGAAATTTTTTTAGCAGATTGCTCCACTATTCAGAATAAATATAAAATCTGATGCACTCTTGCTATCATTAAGGTTTGACTAAAAGCTAAAGTCTGTAAACTCCATAAATTTTAAGTTAGATTTTTTATAAACGAGCTACTAGTCCTTAGTATTTTTTAAATACTTAAGGATGATTTTTACAACCTTCCAGTGGTTCTCCCCCAGATCAGACTGATAACTGCTCACTACCCCTAGTGAGTATGCCACATCTGGTCTTGTACATGTCATAGCATACATTATAGAACCCACTATCAAAGTATATGAAATCTTACTCATATGTTCCTTCTCTTGAGGAGTTGCCGGACAATCTTTCTTTGAGAGAGTAATTTCATGGCCCATTAGAAGATATCCTTTTTTGAACTTTTTTATGCTGAACCGTTTCAACACGGTGTCGATGTATGTGAATTGGAATAATCTGAGCATTCTCTTCGATCTATCTCTATAGATCTTCATTCTCAGAATGTAGGATGCTTCTTTTAAGTCCTTCATGGAGAATTGAGGTGATAGCCCAATTTTTATTCCCTACAATACGGGGACATCATTTTCGATTAAGAGAATATCATTCACATACAGAATAAAAAATATTACCATAGAATTATTAACCTATTTATAGATGTAGGGTTCTTCTCTATTCCTAATGAAGCCATATGTTCTGATCATTTTATCAAAATGCATGTTCTAACTCTTGCTTGCTTGTTTCAATCCATAAATAGATCTCTGAAGTTTGCATACTTTAGACTCGTCTGTAGATGTGAAACTTTCAATTTATATCATATATATTTCTTCTTCTATCTCATTATTTAGGAAAGTTATTTTCACATCCATTTGTCAGATTTCGTAGTCGAGATCTACTACTATTGCATGCATGATTCGAATGGACTTGAATATTGCCATAGAAAAAAAAGTCTCGTCATAGTCAATACCATAATGTTGATAATACCTCTTGACAATTAGACAGACTTTATAGATCTCCACCTTTCCATCTTTATCTCTTTTTCTCTTGAAGATCTATTTACGTCCTATAGGTTTTACTCCTTCAGGTGGGTCAACTAATGTCCATACATCATTGACCTTCATGAACTCTATTTCAGATTTTATGGCTTCAAGCTATTTATCGGAGTCGGACTTCTATATTGCATCCATATAGGAGATCAGATTCTTGTTGTTCTCATCAAGTTCAATAGGATCCCCATCTTGGATCTAGAAATCATAGTATCTGTTTGGTTGATACGATACTCTATCAGATCTTCTTAATGGTACATTTACAACAGGCTTCGAATTTGATTCAATCAAATCCTGTTCTGTGGGTTCACTAGATTGTGTCGATTCTAATACTCATCGAACTTCATCAAGTTTGATTTTAGAGGCATTAATTTCTTTACTAAGAAATTTTTTTTCTAAAAAGTATGCTTTATTACTGACGAACACTTTCTGTTCATTAGCAAGGTAGAAGTAATATCCCTTAGTTTCTTTTGGGTATCCTATAAAGATACACTTGTCAGATCTAGGTCTTAGTTTATCTATTTTCAAACATCTGACATAAACCGAACACTCTCAAATTCTAAGATATGAGAGTACTGATTTATGTCCAGTCTATATCTCATATGGTATTTTATTCATAGACTTATTCAGAATCTTATTAAATACATAGCAAGCTGACTCGAGTGTATATCCCTAAAAAGAGATTGACAGACTAAAAAAATCCATCATGAATCGAACCATATCCAACAAGATTCAATTCTTCCTTTTTGAGACGCCATTGTGCTGTGGCATTCTAGGAGGGGTCCATTATGAGAGAATCTCATTCTCTTCTAGATGTGTCAAAAACTCACTGAAAAGATATTCACCTCCTCGATCAGATCAAAAAATTTTAATGCTCTTTTTAATTTATTTTTCTAGCTCATTATGGAACCGTTTGAATATTTTAAATAATTCAGACCTATATTTCATCAAGTAGACGTATCCATATCTAGATAGGTCATTTGCGAATGTAATAAAGTAGTAATATCTACCTTTGATACTTGTGCTCATAGATCCACATACATCACTATGTACAAGACCTAGAACTTCATTGGCTCATTCACCTTTTTCAGTAAAAGATGATTTGGTTATCTTTTTAAGTAGATAAGACTCACAGGTTGGTAATAATTCATAATTATTATCCTTAAGGGTTCCCTCTTGGATTAATCTGTTCATCCTGCTCTTGTTAATATGACCTAGCCTACAATACCAAAAGAAGCCATCCGAGACATCATCTATCATATGACATTTTCTTGATGTGTACATTATATTAAGCCGCGATACAACATAAATTTTATTGTTCAATTATCCATGCATTACTGTAACACTATTCAAAATGATATCACAAAAATTTTTTTTATTGAAATCTTATAATTTTTTTTGATCAAAAATCTTACAGAAATTATATTCAATAAGAAATTGGGACAAAAATGACAATCACTAAGAACAATGATATGAGAATTGAATACAAGTTTGATGATTCTTAAAGCTGGAACTGGAACTGATCTTCTATCTCCAACGTTCAAGAATCTCTCACCATCTTCAAATCTCCTACTAACCTAAAGTCCCTACAACGAATTACAAATATTAATAGGACTACTAGTATCTAATACCCAGATCATTGTATCACAAACAGAGAAGTTGCAAGGTATTATCATATAATTATCTTGCCCAGCAATTGATTGCTTCTTTTTTAGCCTGTTCGGATTAAGAAAAGCTATGTATTGAGGATAATTTCTCTTCCAATGATCCTGCTTCTTATAGTAGAAGCACTCTATCTGACTCTAGTCGGACTTGAACTTGAACTTCTTGGTCTGACTCCCAGCACTTGATACCTTTTTATTCTTTTTCTTCTTCCCTTTCTTAAAGGGACGATGTCCGCCTGAAGAAGATCCTCCTGCTATATTCACCGTTTCCTTATAGAGCTGGTGATCTTTTTTAAAAGTCTTCAGTAACCCCAACACATCGTGGTAGTTCACTATAGGCTTCGTCATTCGGTAATGACTGTGAAATGGTAGATAAGGCTTCGATAGAGAATTTAGGATTGTATCCTTCTCAAGCTGCTCGTACAAGAGAAAGCTGAGTTTGCTTAGGCACTCGATTTGTTCAATCATGTATAATACATAAACGATGATCGACGCTCCATCCCTCATTCGGGCATTAAAAATAGCACAACTGATCTTGTACCGCTCAACGTCATCAGGAGTGCCAAAAGACTTGTTCAACACATTGAGCATGTCTTCTGGTTGAGCTTCCTCAAATTTATGGTTGAACTCGTTGTTCATAGCCGCTCACATGATACAACGCATCGTGGTACAGTCGTTGAGCCACTTCAGATAAGTATTTCAAACCGCATCGTGAGTGCTCTGAGTGGGCTCCTCAAGTGCTGGATCTGTCAGCACGTACAAGATTCGCTTGTGCTCTAGGACTATCTTTAGTTTTCGATATCAGCTGTCAAAATTTGATCCCATCAGTTTATCACTATCCACCAATGATCAAAATGATAAGTTGGTGGCCATAACTGCATAAAAAAAATTATAAACCTAATTAGTATATGAATTAATTAAGCCTAGAGATATGAACTTTAGTCTAAAGGTTCTCCCACTATTTTGTATAAATTGAGAGTCTCTACCTCCAATTCGAGGAACTATCCTAATTTCTTAGCGGATACTAGAATCTACACAGATTACACATGAGCCTGACTTTGGCTGACTCATCTATGTGCATCTATGAGTAGGTTCTTAATTAATTATTTTATCAAATAATTTTTAGTAATTAATTTTATCTCAGATTCCTAATAGTAGGCTTTGACCTCCATCAAAAGGTCTGGTTAGGTTCAACCATTAACATGATCATACTCAAGAATCTAACTAACAAATGATTAGGTTTGACTTTTGTCGATCATGCTGACCACCCATAAGAAAGACTCAACTGAGATATCATATTATGAATGATAATTTCAAGTAGATAAGCACCTAACCTTTGGGCCATCCAATGATCATCCAACTAATGGATCTATTATCATCCATCTTAATGGGAGGTTATGATCTAGTCATCCCCATAACTAGCTCATTTTATGAACTTAATGATTTAGAAGATTTAATTGAGATATTGAAGATAAGAAATTGAACTTGATCAGCTAATCATAATCTTCCCATTGACTTCACCAAGTCAGATCATAGAAGACTAGATTCAAACTGATTCTGACACCTAAATCAGTCATACTGATTAATCCATGTAGCATGGGTTCAGCATGAGTCAATGAGCAACTGAATCAAAAGCTGATTGACCATATTGGCTAGATAAGTGAGATCAGTGAGAGGGATATGTCATTAACTCATCATAAACTTAATCTATGCTAGTAGCTCCCAATTAATGACCATCAGTTAAAACTGCCAAACTTATCTTAAACATCAATTGGTTCATCAGATTCAATTTGGTTCGCCTAAAGACTTAGGCTCTACCATCGAGCCACAATCGAGATCCATCTTGGTCTAATCAAATACATGAACTTTGACCAACTATAACTATTATAATGATTCTAGAGAAAGCCTGATTTAATCTAGTTCAATTTTTGGTTAGATTTAATCAATTTCTTTAATTAGTCCATATTCTATTTGATTCTAACCTTAGGTCAACCCAATTAAGAGAACCTGATCAAGCAAACCCATATCATTCCCATGTTTTATGAAAGTATCATTAGATCTTTAATTCACAATTCTAGATCCAATTAGTTTCATACTTAATTCTCAATTAAATCTCAATTTAACATGGGTTTAGGTTAAATTTTAAAATAATTTTAATTTTATAAATTTTTTATTCTTATTCATGGAAAATTTTCATCTCTCAAAATTGGATCGACTCAGTCTTAGACTGAGTCGGCTAATAATAGTGGATCAATCAAGTTTGATATTTGGTCAGCTAACTGTAGATGAACAGTAACTGTTACTGTTCGGTCTCATGCAATTGGGTCGACTCAGCCAGCACTGAGCCGACTACCCTAGGAGATTGGGTCAACCCAATTTATAACTGAGTCAGCTCAGTTCGCATGCCAACAGATTTTTAGAGTTTTAGCATATGAAAATTTTGCACAATCTGAAATAAAATCAATCATAAATCAATTTTTAGATCATATCCAAAGCTTTTATGATTCTAGATTTTATTTTTCTTGATTAAAATAAATTTTAATCCTTTAGATTAGATAATTTACTTTTCATCCATTTTGTATCACATACAACCAAAACCTAGGGTTTCAAAAATTAGGATTTTACAGAAAAGTAAGTTTTGAACCTTTTGTGTTTCATGAGCAAACAGCACCCCTACATGCCATAAGAGATCTCTATGGAATGGGAGGAGAGGGTCACAAAATCTTACTTTCTCCTATGACCAGATGGCCAAGAATGCTCAATCCAATTACTTGGCTAATAAGCTTCTAATATAATCATATCACATATAAAAAATTTAGATCTAATCTAAATCATGTCAGATCTTATTATAATCAGATCATGCTGCAATCAAAATTAAAATTTTAATACTACATGCATATATATATACATGTTATAATAGAATCTTACTTTGATACCATTGTTGGAAAATCGACAAGCGCATAACACATATTTTAAAATTTTTTATGCAGTAAAAAATCAGATTAAATAATTTAATCTATACTACATGCTTAAGATCTAATCTTAACACTTATCCTAGGATCTATAATATGATATAATGCATGTACATGATTTGAAAATGAAATCTACATATATGACATATCAAATATGCGATTATAGATCTAATCTATGCATCAATCAAGTTCAGAACTCGATACCTTTGCATGGGTAGAAGGACTCTATGTCTGAAATTCATGGACTTGAAGTTTGCCCACAGCCACACAGGATGTTTAGCCTCTACAGGTGATCCACTCGAAGTTCTATGCTGATCTGTCATCCTGAGAGTGATAGCTCATGTAACGACTTCTGGATGGCTAATCTATCTTTTGTCTTTAGATATCTCAGACTCCTTCAGATCTGAAGAAGGATTATGAGTAATATGTGGCATAGGAAGAAGGAAAGAAGAACTCTTTCTTTTTTAGATATTCTCTCTCCCAAAATCCTAGAACAGTTTTCTAGGATGCTTACCCAAGAGGAGGAAGTTCTCTTCTATGCTCACACGCCAATGATGGCCATCCAATCCAAGACCTCATGCCCCAAAACCCTAGCCTCAATAATCTCTCAATGACCTTTATATTCTAATTATTGTCCCATAAAAATCAAAGGTTTATATAGATGAGGCGTGGAGGTGTTTGGACGAGAACAGATTTCTTATCTATACTTGAATTCAAATCATATTTGAATTCGATTGGATCAACCACTTGGTCCAAACTCTTGATCGCTATCAAGAGTGGGTGACAAGGCTTCTTAGGTTGGAGATCCATCATGCCAATCTAAATTTGGTGTTGGGAAGGGCATGCACACAAGGGTGGTCGATGGTAGTGAAGAGTCCAACTTGTTTTGGACTCTAAGGTTTCATCCAATAGGTCTCCAACCTAATCAAATTAGGTTAAACCAATTAGATCAATCAGAATCCAATCTAATTAGGTCTCAAATATAATTAAATTCTAATCAAATCAGAATTTAATTAAGCCCAAGTCCTGATCAAATCAGGAACCATTCACCCTAGATAATTAGGTCATCTCACTTGAACCAATTCAATTGGACTTGAACCAAATTACTTTGCTCAATCAAATTAAGTTAATCAGCAATCTAATTGCTAATTAATCCTCCTATAATAGATTACAATTTTTGCATAAGGCTAACCATCAATCAAATTGATGATTAAATCTTAAAATGATTCTTAATCATTGATCAGTCAGTAACTTCTTTTGAACGTGACCCCATAGATTCGAACCTAAGTCGGTAGTACAGAAATAACTTTCTGAACTAATCGATATAATCATCTAGCAATGGGATCCGACGTCTGAATAGACCGAATGATTGCAAAGCAATATTCAAAAATCTATTAACATATGATTACTGTATAATTCATCCCTTTGATCCTAATACTCAAGACGACCTAGGGTTTAATTGTCAACCCTAGAATAGTTAACCACATTGTATTTCAATCTTTCAAATCCATCACATAGATTATTTCAATCAAGATTTTACTAAATTAAAATATACTGATGCATTAACTCCTACTAATTTAGAGGGTCAATTCTATCTTGACTTACGCACTGACTTGACAAGTAATTGACTATATCCAAAAATCTTTCGTCACTGAATTAAAAATTCAGATTGTTCGACACCAAAGTATAGTGAGTTGCTTGTAAGTCATCATATTGATCTTAGATCAGAGGGATACTTATATCCATACCCTTCGTGAGCTACTTTTGATAGTAGAGTGCTCCGCAATTGGTCACATTCGATACGAATGTACTCTTACATTTTACTGCATGCCATACCAGTGTTTCTATACTCTTTGGTTAAGAGAACAATTAATTCATATGGCACACAACGATCTATACTTGATATCGTTATCGTCCTAGTAATAACATATCATTTAGTCGTGAATAAGTTTGAAGACTAAATTCTTTATTTAAATAAGTCCTAAGGATTTCATCATAATCAAGAAGTTTATATGAAAAATATAAATATTTATGATAAAATAGCCAAATAATTTTTATTAGTAAATAATTTATATACGAGTACAAATGAGCACAACCATCAATAAGCTGACAATTAGCTTTGAGATATAATTCCCAAGAATATATATATATGTATATACACACATATATATATGTATGTATATATATATATATATATATATATATATATATATATATATATATATATATATATATATATATATATATATATATATATATATATATATATATATATATATATATATATATATATATATATGTATGTGTGTATGTATATATACCTTTTTTTTGTGCTCAAATGTCCCTCCTGTGTGACGGCATGGGGACATAAAAAAGGGGATCCTATCAACTAACTTGTTTCGACCTAGGATAATAAGCTCATGAGCTTAATCTTACTTCACTTCACCATCAAGAAATGAAAGAAGACTTCCATATCTAAACTTAGCTTAGATGTAGCTCGCTTTTTTTTAGGTGTGAAGCAGTGTCAAACCAAAATATCCAATAAGTATAAGCATTAGCTCTCTCTGAAAAGGAGGTGATCCAACTGCACCTTTAGTATGGCTATCTTGTTATGATTTCACTCCAATCACTAACTCAGTCTTCAGCATCCCTCTCCTTGTGGTTAAGGTAATGACTTCGAACATGATCAACTCCCATAGTGTGACGGATGGTGTATACAAGGTTCGAAAATGAATTCACCGCCATATGGCTGATCAGCAATTGCTAGCAATTCTGGCTTCATGTAGGTAAGTTGCAGCCTACAATCTGATATGAGGATGGATTTTTGGAGGTAGCTCACCCTCGTGAGATCGTGATCCTTTGTTTCGGCCATTGTAGCACATGTGTCGCCCAGGGCATAAGGGGCATGATGACTTGACGTCATCCTCACCTTCCTCCAACTTATCACCAACAATCTGTTCAGGGTTCCCAACTCAACGGTGGTAACTAAACATGAGGGTTGTGCTCGTTATGGGACTTAACCCAACACCTTACGATACGAGCTGATGTTAGCCATGCACCACCTATGTCCACATTCTCGAAAGTACCCCTCTCTTTCAAGAAAATTGACGGCATGTCAAGCCCCAATAAGGTTCTTCGCTTTGCATCGAATTAAACTACATACTCCACCTCTTGTACGGGCCCCTGTCAATTTCTTTGAGTTTTATTCTTGCGAACGTATTCCCCAGATGGGATACTTAATGCATTAGCTATAGTACTGCACGGGTCAATATGCACAGTGCTTAATATGTTTATGGCAGGACTACTAGGGTATTTAATCCCATTTGCTCTCCTAGCTTTCTTCTCTCAATGTTAGTGTCAGCCCAGTAGAGTGCTTTCATCGTTGGTGTTCTTTCTGATCTCTCCAGCTTGATAGTTTCCACTGTCTATCCAGGGTTGAGCCTTGGGATTTGATGGCGGACTTGAAAAGCCACCTACAGATACTTTATGCCCAATCATTCTGGATAACATTTGCATCCTCTGTCTTATTGTGGCTACTGGCACAAAATTAGCCGATACTTATTTCTCAAATACCGTTATTGCTTCTTTTTCAAAAAAAAAGTTCACGACCCGTGGGCCTTCTACCTTCACGCGGCATTGCTCCGTCAGACTTTCATCTATTGCACAAAATTCTCCATTGCTACCTCTTGTAGGAGTCTAGGTTATGTCTCAGTTCCAGTGTGGCTGATCATCCTCTCGGACCAGCTACTAATTATCGTCTTGATAAGCTATTGCCTCGCCAACTAACTAATCAGACACGAGCCCCTCAGACGGATTCTTTCTTTTACTCCTCAGCTGACGGGGTATTAGCAACCATTTCTAGTTGTTGTTCCCCTTCAAAGGGCAGGTTCTTACGTGTTACTCACCCATCCGCCACTGGAAACATCACTTTTCGTCCGATTTGCATGTGTTAAGCATATCGCTAGCATTCATCCTGAGCCAGGATCGAACTCTCCATGAGATTCATAGTTATATTACTTTACTTATAGTTTTCTTGTTCGTAGATAAAGTTGATTCGAAATTATCTTTCATTCCAAGGCATAACTTGTATCCATGTGCTTTATATTAGCTTGGAGTTTGCTTCTAGCAATATAGCCATTCTGACTCTATCACGATAATTCCACAAGCCTCTTATCCATTTTCGTTCGATCACGGCGGGAAAGCAAGTCAAAATAGAAAAATTTACATTAAGTTTAGGGATATATATGTATATATATGTGTGTGTGTGCATGCGCGCGTTCGTTCGATCACGGCGGGAAAGCAAGTCAAAATAAAAAAACTTACATTGAGTTCAGGGATATATATGTATATATATGCGCGCATGCGCATGTGCGCGCACGCGCGCATGCGCATGTGCGCATGTAAGTATATATAACTTTGTTCAGAATATTGCGCGCGCATGCGCATGTGCGCATGTAAGTATATATAACTTCGTTCAGAATATGTCAGTAAACATGTGGGATTCAAGTTTTAATGCTAAACATCCAACTTGAACTTAGATCAGGCTAAACCTCTGTTCAAGCAGATCCATATATGCTTACCTCTCTATGGATGTTACTTGTGAACAAATCATTATGTCATATGACTACTAAACCGATAATTTAGGAAGAGAATGTCTTCCTGAAACCCTTGAATAGATGGGTGTCCAAGGAAGATTATTTTAAGAAGTAGAAGCAACACCAAGATCAGATCTGGCTGCACTTGGAGGTTTTTATGTCAAAATTATGATTTTCTTCTTAAATTTAAAATTTTTAGTTGGTTAACACCAAAGATTGAAAATTCAAATAAAACATTAACTTGGAGGATTCTGCTCGAAGTAAAAAAAAAAAAATTATTCCATGATTGTAGAGCTTCATGAAAAATTTATTGCACAAACAGAACACCCTGATGTAGGGCAACCCTAGGGAACCTGATAATTGATGTCAAACAAATGCGATAAACCCCATATTTTATAATCATATTTTGCCATTCCTGAAAACATGTAAAATCAAGAAATATCAGAGATTGTATTCACTCCAAAAGCACCTTAAGGAACTGGCCCCCAACCTGACCAAACCCAGCCTTAGATTACTAGAAACAAGGCTCTTCCACGTAAGCATCCCTAACTGCTAACTTCAAAATGGTTACTATAAAAATAAAGTACCTATCTACATAGAATGAAAACACCATAAAGGAACAGCAGAAGGGAAGGGCAATAAATGAAACAGATGATATGAAAATAAATCAAATGAATGTTGCTGAAAGACCTGACCATCAGGATAGGTATGATGGACTGGCTGAAGATCCTAAAATGAAATCCACTCTTAAAAGAAATATGTTTGTTTCAAAAAGATAACGACCAGCGTCCTAAATAAAAAACTAAGAAAATGAAATACTAACAAAACATTTAAACAAAAAAATAATTAACATAACCAGTTGCTATACCATGCTCTTAGCTTGTCACTAAAAGTAGGCAACACAGGGTATCAAAAGAAACACTACCACCAGACATATTAATTTGAAATTGGGGAGCCGTGGCAACTTTCAACTACAAAATCGATTATTTCTCATTTCAATGCAGAAGACGCAACAATCAGAAGTTCTGGCTCCAGTCACTACTTTGTGCTTAAATTTTCTTCTTTAGCTCAATTCACCTTAAGAGGTGAAAAACGTTCATAAGAAAGTTGATAATCATGACTCTTGAGTGTGAGACGTGGATGGAAATATCAAACTCTAGCTAGCTTGAACAAACTGATTATATTCTAAATGGTTGTGATTGTTTCTTTTTGAGGAAAATGGAGGATACTTCCACCAAGAAAGGATATGCACGTCCTATGGACGTGGTTTCAGCGGCTTATGGGAGAAACAAAGTCCCATGCAGAAAATCCTAGCTACTATGACCTAGAGATCGTTAACAGAGAAACATACTTTGCTGAGAAATACAGGACTGTAAAAAAGACATACAGAAATTTTAACAGACATTTACAGGACCTGTGAGGGCTTTGAACATTTCTTCCGTTTTTCATGCATCAGCGTATCACCAAACACTTCAGCATTTGCTTTCCAGTCGTTTCATGGTTTTGAAGGAGTGCTCTGAAAATTAATTTATTATTGTCTTTGCGGGAGTTTTTCACGCCCCAGATGACCCTATCAGAGCAGTGGTTTGAAAGCCCTTAGATTGTTTAGAGGCTTTGAAGTAGTTGCTTTATTGTTTCGTTGTTTGCATCTGCTGTCCAGTCTTTTAAAAGAGAGATAACTGATCTTCTCACTTCAAAGAAAGCTTTAGCCTCAAAAGCGAACACTCTTTTGTTACGCTCCATCCATATACACCAGCAGAATATGGCTATTAGGCAATCCCAAGGTTGGGTTTCGTCTTTGTTATTTCCATTAGATCTCCATGACCCCCAGAGATCTTTGAAGTTAGATGGTAGGCGATCTCATTTGCATCCAGGAGAGATTGATTCCCATAGATTAATCGAATATCTGCATGTTGTAAATAGATGATTGGTTGACTTAGCATGGTTGTTACACAGCATACAGGATTCTGATCCCTTAACTCCTTTTTTCATTAAGTTTTCAGCGGTGAGGATTTTGTTACGGTAATATAACTAGATAAAGGTTTTAATCTTTTCCGATATAGGTAGCTTCCAAACTATAAGACCAATTTGCGAGACTATCCCGCCGTGCATCAGAAGAAGATAAAAGCTCCGAACAGAAAATTTTCCAATGGTTGTGATTGTTATCCGGCATGGGTTTCAGGAAATACAATATTACGTTTCAGTTAAAAAAATACTACTGTAAACGTAACATTGGAGGAAGGCAGGGGTAAATTTAAACCTGCAGGCTTGAATTGACCATGATAACCTTCTCTCTATTAATATTTATAAATGGTACACGTCATCTGGGCCCCAGGCTTCTACTTTATCAGTCAAAGAATTAAACATGTGAAAAAATCCCACTCTCAAATAACTATAGAAGGAATTAAGTTAATGCTTCTGTTAGCAATATAAGAATGCTCACTGGAAAAATGCCCATCTCTTTATAAATAGGACCTTAATTGCATGTTGTCAACTTCTTTTGCTGAAAGTTTTGTGTAGCAACCCCTGATTGTATTTATTTCCTGGCAGCAGTGCATGAGAGTTGCAGTCTTAATATCTTCTCATCATATATCATCACCAATAATCACCACAAGAACAGAAGCCGTTCTTGAAATGATGAAAACGATGGGAATCTCTGACAATAATCTCCCGATCCACAAGCTTGGCAATCAACTTGATTGCTTGGTGGCAGTCCCCACACACTCTGAGGTTCTTGATTACCTGGACTGTTGTTCCAGGAGCTGTGTTCATGATTGCAAAAGCCACAGCAAGCTTCTCACTATGAACACGTAAAACTGACTCTTTCTCTTCTTGTTCTACATCATGGAGAACAGATCCTGTATCTGGGACATAGCCGGCTTCCTGCATCCTAACGGTTAGCTTTTCCAAATATCTATAGATATCACTCTGCTGGGGATGCTTCTTGTCCCCAACCAAGAATACATGAGTCCTACCCTTGAGCTCAACTAAACTGTACCCTGGAGGCTTTACCAGTCCTCTGTTCTTCATTAAAACCCTCATCTTCTGGACATCATCCCACCTTCCAGCATCTGCATATATATTTGAAAGCAACACATAGTATCCACAGTTCTTCGGATCCAGTTCAAACAATTTCTTTGCAGAAATCTCTCCTAGCTCAACATTTTTATGAATCCTACATGCGCTGAGAAGAGCACCCCAGACCACGAAATCAGGTTTGATTGTCATTTCCTTAATCAAACCATAGGCCTCATCAAGACAACCAGCACGACCAAGGAGATCCACGATGCATCCATAATGCTCCACCCCAGGGTGAATACCAAATTCTTTCTTCATGGCATGAAACCAACACCTGCCATCATCCACAAGCCCTGCATGGCTGCAAGCTGCTAGGACAGATACAAAGGTGATATGATTTGGCTTCACTCCAGATCCCCTCATCTCATAGAAAACCTCAAGAGCTTCTCGGCCATGGCCATGCATGCCATAACCTGCAACCATGGCAGACCATGAGAGGATATTCCTTTCCTTCATGCGGTTAAAGGCTTTCCTTGCTATCTCTACTCTCCCACACTTGCAATACATGTCAACTACTGATGTGCCAACATACACATCTTCCTCCAAACCAATCCTTACCACCTGACAAAAGCTCCAGTTGTAGAAAAATTAGATTTCCCAAGCAGTGCATTTACAAGGTCAGGAAATCTACGGGAAGTACTGCATAACAAAATATTGAATACATTCCATGTAAGTGTTTAGATCTGCCTAAAGAGTAGTGGACACTTATATAGTATAAGTACAAGACAGATATGACCCAGCAACTACATGAGATGGTTAGAACCCATGAAGCATATGCTGAGAGTACCACACCATGAAGTGGTTGTTAAATTCAAGTCAGACCCTGAGGGAACAAAAAGGAGGGAAACACCAAAGAAAAGTTGGATAAACTTAATAAGAAGGAATACATTATTTACTTATCATTTTAAAGAACTTGGCTCTGGACAATGACCACTGTCAGATTAGAATCCATAAAGCCAACCTCCAAAATAGAATGATATACATGCTGTTCATATTTCATATTGACATAGGATTATACTTTGTACTTAATTATGTTTATTAAGTCTATCTCAACATTTCAACATTATATCCTGTGAAAGGACCACCACTAAAACCTTGACAGATAATTAGAAAGTGCAATTCGAGCTATTTGAGACCAATGATCATGCATTGACCAGCTAATATACCATTTGACAAAAATTTAAACAATGCCAGAAAATACAAAGGCAAAGTTGGGCTTGTTGAAAGATGGTGTACACTTATCTCCAGTAAGGGAAAGTTTTGAACCCAGAGATTAAGAGGCTCTTCCAACAAGAGCTGCAAATCTGTCAGGTTAGAGCAATATTCTTCATAACTCAGAAATGCCACATATTATTTAGGCTTTGTGTTTGAACTTTCAGCAAAAGGATGACTCACATTTTTTTCACTAAATTAGTCATCTTTATCCAAACTGAAAACAGTGTGAAACTTGCCGACGTCCAAACACACCAGGTAGATTCATTAATGTTGACTCCAATGAGTCTAGCTGTAATATCATCTATCCGATTCATTCGCTAATACAGTTCTACTTCTTTTGATAGAGCAAATTTTGTTCCTCTATGGGGCATTTGGTATGGAGTGATCCACCCAGGATCAAGAGTGATGTGGATGGAGATGATAAAATCAATGCATTTAGTTGCACCATAGTAATTCTATGTAACAGTGATTTCAAATCATCACCATTCCTCAAATCACCCCCCAATCTAGTGATGGGATAGCCGTCCTCGAGGTCGAAAATCTAAGATCACCCCCATGCAATGATCTTAAGCTGAAATAAGAACACAAATACCCCTCAATCTAGCAAAAAAATTGGTATATCAATATATCATTAATATGTTATATTAATATTGTATATATGATATTATATTATATTTGATATTATATATTATAGTTATCATATATGTTACATTATAATGTATTATTAAGCATATTATTGTCATATTATGATTCAATAATAATTTTAAATTAAAGTAAAAATATATTATTATACTTTATATTTATATAATAAAAATATTTAATATATTACTTTTATTTACCTTATTTTTCTAATCGAAGTAAATATTCATATTAATAAATAATATATTATAAGTATAAATAAAAATATTAATTCTATAATAACAATTAATATATTTTTAAAGGATTAATAATTTATAGGACTAATAAATATATTTTTATAGAATCTATTAATTATTAATATATTAATAAATATAGTAATATTTTATTTGTAATATATTATATATGATTAATAAATATATTTTTATGGAATATATTATGGGTAGTTTTGATATAATATAATCAGTAATCTTGGATTACCATAGAATACCAAATAAGTTACTTATGGATATTCAAGGATCTTTAATCATCGAACCAGGGCCTACAAAACACTGTAATCTTCGATTATTGGTGATCAAATCAACACAAAATTTGGATCACCGGTGATCTTAGATCACTGCAATGATCCCATTTGGGTCACCAAATGCTATCCTAAGGAATTTGCACTTCCTTGCCATATCTTTTGTTTCTTATTCATTCATTCAAACTTTTTAACTTCTCACTTATTTCCCCATGTGTTGCTCACAAAGATGGATAATGTCATAGCTTTTACATAATCATGAACCAACATGTAGCACTTGTGATCCCAAACCTCACCAAACTAAAAGAAAAAACCAGAACATTCCAACTTTCATACTAACAGAATAAACACAATTCATTCAGTAACATAGATAAGCTCTATATGCAATGCATGAACAAAGTTTCTTTCTTTTAAGAATTGCTCTAAATAATCCTCACCATGTATTCTCTCTCTAAAATTTTCCTCTTCCCAATTATCTCTTCTTGTTTGTTTATAAATATTAATACTTTATAGCAAAGTTTCTTATGAACTCAACGCACATCACCGTCACATCAAAATCAATTGAAATTAAACAACCAGATCTGTTCAATTGGCAAAACATGAACCCAAATTCAGAAGAAGCAAACCTATAAACCAGATAAAAAGTTTGGACTAAAAGTCATCAGCATTACCTGATCATGAATGCACTTCCCAATCTGCAGTGCCCCAGCATGCGCACAAGCCAATAACACTGCTGACAGCGTAACTGCACTATACCTAACACCTCCATCACTCAACATCTTACAGTACAATTCCAGTGCTTCTGCTGAGAGCCCATTCTGAGCATACAAAGCAATCATAGAGTTCCATGACACCACGTCCCTCTCAGCCATTCCATCGAACACCTTCCGGCCCACCTCCAAATTACCACCTTTTGCATAGGCGTCCATCAAAGTATTCCCCACCCCGACATCCATGTCGAGCCCCACCTTCACTGCAAGCCCGTGAACCCCTCCTGTGGCCTTCCTATCCAAAATACGAGAACAGGCTGAAAGCGCCGCCACCGCTGCCACAGTGTCCAAGCTTAAAGCTCCCTCCTTTGCCAGGAATTCTTTGAATAGAGACAATGCCTCGCGGGCGGCGTCATTCCAGATGTAGCCGACAATCATGGCGGTCCAGAGGACGGCGTTGCGGTGGGGGGTCTCGTCGAAGGCGCGGCGAGCGTCGACAGGCTCGCGGCACTTGGAGTACATGTCGACGAGGGCGGAGGCAACGAAGAGGTCGGGGTGGAGGCCGAGGCGGAAGGCGAGGAGGTGAAGCTGGCGGCCGGAGCGAAGGGAAGATAGGGCGGCGGCGGACTTGAGGGCGCAGGGGAAAGAGGACCGGTCCGGACGGAGGCGGAGGCGGCGCATGGAGGCAAAGGCGGCGAGGGCTTCCGCGGAGTCGCCGGCGCGGGCGAGGTCGGCGATGGCGGAGTTCCATGAGGCTACGGAGGAGGGCTCGACGGCGCGGGCGAAGTGGGCGGCGAGGCTGGTCGGAGCGATCGAGGAGACGGTGGAGAAAGTTTTGGAGAGGGATAGAGTAGGAATGAGATTGGCGGGTAGAAACCTCATTCCATTTGATTTGGTTTCCAGAGGGCGCCTCACTCCCCTTTTAGCTAGCCCTGCTTTCTCTGGCCCGCACCCGGCAACCCATTAAGACCTCCCCCCCCCCCCCCCCAAAAAAAAAAAAGGAAGAAGAAGAAGAAGATGGTGTGGAGGAGTTTGATGGGGCACTTTTTGTTATAGATATAATGTAGGTTCTGCCTGAACAAAATTTTGCTATACATATTTAGTTTCATTTTAATATGTATAAATTATTCTTATTTTCTTACTAGTGACTTATATTAGATTTTATTGGAACGTTATATCACTGCTCTCATATAACAGCGTGCTTTATATATGCATGATTAGAATATGTATCCATTTGTTTCTCTTGTCTTGGGTAGGATGTGTGCATTTTTTACCATATTCACGTATTTATGGTTGTAATTTGCGCTTCCATTTGATAGTGTGATTAGAGAATCTATAATGAAGTTCAAAAGAAAAAAGATTTGACGGTATAAAAAATTTATTTTGATAAAAAATGAATATGAAATGTTTTTAGATATACTTCTTTTAAATTATTAACATATTAGAAAGATACTAACCGCTATTGGGTCTGCATCCACTAGTAGAGCTAGTTGATCCTTAGGATTATAGATCATCTTGTCATACCAGCTTACGATCCTGATCCCACATGCAACCTGGGGCCCATGGTTGTCTCAACCTCATGCTCACACAGAACCGACCAACTAGTCCCCTGACTTTCATCCACCACAAATGCCCCCTCATGGCCCTCTCCCTCCCTCCCTCCCTCTCTCTCTCTCTCTCTCTCTCTTTCTCTCTCTCTTCGTATATGGATCCCATCCTAAAACCACAAGTATATATTTTAACGTGCCCCCTTCGTACCCTCGTTCACCACTTTCTTTGGAACAATATCAACTAAATAAAACATCTGACATCATCCTTCTTAGGATTTGCTCAAATGAGTGGGTTGAAAGTACAGTAAAATCCATGGATGAAACTAGTGTAACTAACAAAATCATAAAATTACAAGCTGAACTGAACTTATATTTAATAGAATATTTTTCTCTCTATAAGATCTGAGCTAGCCAACATCAAAGCTACTCTTAGATATTTTTATAAATATACGCCTAGCTCAATCTGTAATCTTATTATTTTACTAATTATACTAGTCCACATATGAATCCTATAGAATTTTCTGCCCAATCATCTAAACAGATTTTTTTTTGTTAGTGTTGGGATATACCGACCGGTCCTCCCACGCCGACTGATTGTCGGGCCCGTCTGACCAGCGTCCGACTCTGCCGACCGACGACTGCCGACGCCGCTCGATCGAACCTATGTCGGCCGGGCCGACTCTCTCTCCCCCCGACTAGCCAGACTGGGGAACCCAATATCCGACTCTTGTAAGGTGCCCGACTGACCATCGGAGGGTCCCTGGGTGCCCGTCCGACTGACCATCGGAGGGTCCCTGGGGGTTCGCCCGACATCCCTCAATCAGGCACCGACATACAGTCGGTCGGCTCCTTCAAACACCGTACGACTGCTGGAGACTGTCGATCCTGACAACGGCATGCGGCACAGCCACCTTGGGGCATTATTCCACCTAAGGCATGGGTCAACCCTAGCGATTTGACAGTCCCACGGTGATTTGACAACCTCACGGTGACTCTGACAGTCCTCGATGATTTGACAATTCTTTCATTATCTGCACCATTAATGACGACGCCATGCCACGTTCTACTATAAATTGGGGAAGGCAACAGTGCTGAGGAGATTTTTTCGAAACCCTTGAACTCTTCCTCTCTAGCTCCCGCTCTCACCCTCCCTTGTTGAGCTCCTTGATTCTTTTCTACTGTTGCCTAGTCTCCTCTCTGACTTGACCATCGGAGGGTCCCCGCCGGAGTCACCTCCGGTCAGTGCGGACTTCTTTTGTAGGTGCTCGTTCTCGGTGACCAGGCGACGAGGGGATTGGCCGCAATAGGTTTTGGCGTGCCAGGAAGGGGGGATGGGTTCCCACAGCACCAGGGATTACAACCCCCACGGAACTCGAAACATCTGTCGAGATGACAAGAACAAGAGCTCAGCGGTCGAGGGTCACCGGATCGGCGAGGCACTCTTCCCGTCGGGAAGAGGCCTCTCCTCCACCCTCCACGGTGGAACCTAGCTCTCCGCATCCTGCGGTGACCACGGAGGCACAGATCGCGGCGATCGTGTGGCAGATGACCGTGTTGACGGACGCGGTCAAGGGCCTTCAACAACAACCTATTCGGTTGCCGCCCTCACCGGCGGGGCAACCGGTGGTACACCTGATGCTCTCCAGGAGCAGCCACCGGCACCCGCGTCAGTCTTCGTCACCTCTTCGGGAGCACCTATCACAGCGCTCCCACCGAGAGGAGGAGAGGTGGCCACGGCATGATGCCCGTCAGTCCCGACGACCGTCTCCTTCCCAGCTGGAGCGAGCAAAGAAGGAGAAGCGGCCGCGAACACTGTCCGCCTCCCTCTCGGATTCATCAGGAGACTCCACCCTCGGAGTCTCTTAGCACCGATGGGTCGACGACTACGAACGCAGGTTCGAAGAAATCGACCATCAGCTTGTCCAACTGCAGGTGGACGAACAGAAGTCCTCGAACGATATTGACTTCCAGACCGCCCAACCTCTCTCCCGACTCATCCTCGACGAACCGATCCCCAGTCGGTTCAAAATACCACATGTGGAGCCTTACGACGGCTTCACCGACCCAGTCGACCACTTGGAGAGCTACAAGGCTCTCATGACAATCCAAGGGGTGACCGATGCTCTTCTTTGCATCGGCTTCCCCATCATGCTCCGCAAAGCTGCCAGAGCCTGGTACTCCGATCTTCGATCAGGAAGCATCTACACCTTTGGGCAGCTTGAGCACTCTTTCGTGGCTCACTTCAGCACTAGTCGGAAGCCACCGTGAACCTCGGATAGCCTTTTCTCCCTCAAATAGGGAGAAAACGAGATGCTCTGACACTTCATGGCGTGATTTAACATGGCCACGCTTGAGGTCCGGGACCTCAATGAAGACATGGCCATCTCGATCATGAAGCGGGGGTTGAGGGCATCTCGATTCACATACTCCTTGGACAAGACCCTCCCCCGGACGTATGCCGAACTGCTGGAGCGTGCGTACAAGTACATGCGCACGGACGAAGGAGCTTCCGACCGACGTCTGACCGAATCCAAGGGCCCGAAGGAGAAGCGAAGGAAGGGTCGGGCCCCTGTCGAGCCTAGCAGGCCCCCGACCGACAGTCGGGTCTCACCCCCACGACGGAACCAAAGGTCACCCCGACAACGGAGTCCGAGACCGACGCGCCCCAGGTATGACTCCTATACTCTCTCTGCTCCTCGTGCGTAGATTTTGATGGAGATCGAAGGGGAAGAATATCTGCGATAGCCTCCACCTCTGAAGGCAAAGGGCCTCGACCGACGAAAGTACTGTTGATTTTATCGGGGCCACGGCCACAACACTGAGCAGTGCATCCAACTCAAGGATGAGATCGAGACCCTCATACGCCGGAGATATCTCGATAAATTTTGGAGGAACCTGCCGACCCGGTCCATCACCGACTGACGACCCCAGCCGACTGAAGAAGCAACGACTAACCAACCTATGGCCGGGGTCATTAATATGATCTCCAAACGACTGGGCCCAGGGACGTCTGCAGGAGGGGAGTCGACGAAGAAGCTGCGCCCAGATAGCAAAATTACTTTTACAGATGAAGATGTTCGGGGTATACAAACTCTCCATGACGATGCTGTTGTTGTCTCGGCAACAATAGCAAATTATGATGTAAAAAGAATCTTTGTAGATAATGAAAGTTCAACGAACATTTTGTTTTACTCGACTTTCTCCCGGATGCGACTGTCAGCTGATCAGCTCAAGAGAGTCTCTACACCCCTGATAGGCTTTGCTGGAGATGCTGTCACGGTGGAAGGAGAAGTTACTTTGCCCGTAACGGCTGGAACCAAACCCCGACAGAGCACAGTCCACTTGACCTTTGCGGTCATCCACGTGCCTTCGGCCTATAATGCCATACTTGGAAGATCCGGACTAAATGCCCTCAGGATGATAGTTTCGACGTATCATCTCCTGGTTCGATTTCCGATCAAAAATGGAGTCGGGGAGATGCGTGAAAATCAACAGCTCGCTCGACGATGCTTCCAGATCTCCGCTCAAAGCAACGAGTTGAAGGGCTCCCTGACGGTCGACAAGTTGGACCAACGGGAGGAGGAAGAACGAGGCGAACCGGCCGAACAGCTTGTTCCCATCCTGATAACGGGGAATCCAGAATGAATGGTATGGGTCGGATCTCAATTACCCAATCCCGAGCGACGACAGTTGGTGGAGCTACTGAAGGCCAATGTCAACATGTTCGTTTGGTCGGCAGCGGATATGCCGGGCATCCCCCCGGAGACAATAACACACCGACTCAACATTGACCCGGCGAGGAAGCCGGTGAGGCAGAAGAAATGATCTTTTGCCCCTGAAAGACAGAAGGCCATCGACGAAGAAGTGGACAAGCTACTCGAGGCAGACTTCATCAGAGAAACTATATATCCCGATTGGCTCGCCAATGTCGTCATGGTGAAAAAGGCCAACGGAAGTTGGAGGATTTGCCTCGACTATACCGACCTAAACCGCCCCTGCCCGAAGGACAGCTTCCCACTCCCAAAAATCGACCAGCTGGTAGACGCGATGTCCGGCCACCGATTGCTCAGCTTCATGGATGCTTTCGTCGGATACAATCAGATCTGGATGGTGCCCGAAGATGAGGAGCACACCGCCTTCGTGACCGCGAAGGGCCTCTACTGCTACAGAGTAATGCCCTTCGGACTGAAGAATGCCGGAGCCACCTACCAGCGACTCGTTAATAAGGTCTTCAAAGACCAAATTGGGCGCAATATGGAAGTGTATGTGGACGACATACTGGTAAAGAGTGTGCAGACTACAGATCATGTTCGAGATCTCGAAGAAGCTTTTCGCACTCTACGACGACATCGGATGAAGTTGAATCCGATTAAGTGTGCTTTCGGAGTGACTTCGAAGAAGTTCCTCGGGTTCCTCGTTTCTCAATGTGGAATCGAGGCCAACCCTGAGAAAATAAAGGCAATCATCGACATGCGACACCCGGACACCAAGGAGGAGGTCCAGCAGCTGAACGAAAAAATCATCACCCTCAACCGATTCATCTCTCGGTCGGCTGAGAGATGCCTTCTGTTCTTTAAGACCCTGAGGCAGGTGAGGGGCTTCTCTTGGTCGGATGAGTGCCAACGAGCCTTCGAGGACCTGAAAAAGTACCTAGCTTCCCCACCGCTGCTGGTGAAGCCGGAAGTCGGAGAGACGCTGTATCTCTATTGGGCCACTTCCCCCGAGGTGGTTAGCTCAGTGCTCGTCCGAGAGAATGAGAGCCGAATTCATCAACCTATATACTACACCAGCAAAGTGCTCCGTGGTGCTGAAACTTGGTACACGGAGACGGAGAAGATGATATTCGCCCTGACCGTGTCCGCACAACGACTCCATCCATACTTTCAAGTGCATGCCATTGTGGTCCTCACCAACCAGCCCTTGAGGGTGATATTGCGCCGACCCGACACATCGGGACGACTGGCGAAATGGGCGATGAAGCTCAGTGAGTTCGACATACAATACCGGCCACGATCCACTCTGAAGGCCCAGGTCTTGGCCAACTTTATTGCGGAGTGCCCGACAACCGACCAAGGGTCAGAAGGCGGGAAGCCCGGAGGAGCTATGATCCCCGAGCCTGACCTCGGGTCCACCTGGGTACTACACATCGATGGAGCTTCAAATGCTCGGGGGAGCGGGGCCGAACTCCTGCTCACCAACTCGGAAGGGATGGTCACTGAGTACGCCCTCCGATTCGACTTTAAAGCTTCCAACAATCAAGCTGAGTATGAAGCACTCCTCGCTGGCTTGAGGATGGCCAAGGAGCTTGGGTCGACAGCCTCCGGGTCTTCTCCGATTCTCAGTTGATCGTGGGCTAGGTCAAGGGCGAATTCGAGGTGCGAGACCCGGCTATGGCAAGATATCTCCAGAAGGTGAAAGATCTTGTGGCACGCCTCGGATATTTTGAGATCTCCCATATCCCTAGGTCAGAGAATGCTCGGGCCGATGCACTCTCCAGGTTAGCGACTTCAGCCTACGACGCTTTGGGCCGGATGTTCGTGGAGAATCTCGAGCAGTCGAGCATCGACAAGGCCGAGGAGGTGCTGCAACTGACGACCGAACCAAGCTAGATGGATCCAATTATTCGGTACCTGACCGATGGGATCAGCCCTGAAGATCCCACGGAGGCCAGACGGCTCCGATGGTCGGCCTCCCAATACGTGATAATGGATGGCCGACTCTACAAAAGATCGTTCTCTCTTCCCTTGCTCAGATGTTTGGGACCGACCGACGCGGACTACGCGCTCAGAGAAGTACATGAAGGGATCTGTGGAAATCACTTGGGGGGCAAATCCTTGGCCTACAAAGTCCTGCGGTAGGGTTACTACTGGCCCACTATGAGGAAGGATGCAGCTGAGTTAGTTCAAAAGTGTGAGCCATGTCAGAGGTACGCCAATATACAACACCGACCAGCCAGCCAAATCACCCCTATTGTCGCCCCGTGGCCCTTCGCCCAGTGGGGGGTCGACATACTCGATCCCTTCCCACCAGCGTCTGGCCAAAGGAAGTTCATAGTTATCGCCATCGACTACTTCACTAAGTGGGTGAAAGTCGAGCCCCTAGCACAAATTACCGAGTGAAGATGGAAGACTTCATCCAGAAATCCATCATCTTCAGGTTTGGATAGCCGCACACCGTTATCACCGACAACGGGCGACAATTCGACAATCAGGACTTCAGAGACTTCTATGCGAGGTTTCACATCACGCACCGACTGACCTCGATCGGGCATCTACAATCCAACGGTGAGGTCGAGGTGACCAACCAGACCATTCTGCATGGACTAAAAATTCGACTGAATGAAGCCAAAGACCTCTGGATCGAGGAGTTGAACTCCGTCCTGTGGGCGTACCGGATGACACCCCATGTCCCCACCGGAGAGTCACCTTTCAGTTTGGCCTATGGGACGGAAGCGATGATACCGCTCGAGATCGGGCTACCGTCGACTAGAGTCGAGCAGTATCGAGAGCCGGACAACTCTGAGTGTCTTCTACAGCCCGACCCATGGCTTCCTTCACCGACTCCGCTTCTGCCCTTGCGATGTCTGTGTCGACCTGAGCAATGGACAGACTTTCTTCGGCCTTAGCGAGGTTCCCGAGACTTGCTCGGAGCTGCTCGCATTCGGACTTGAGCTCCTTGGCGAAGCTGTCCCTCTCGTGACGCAGCCGATAGATGGTTCGGGACTTTCGCTTGACGTCGTCCCGGGCCGACTGCAGCTCGGTCCCTGAAGTCGCCAAGGCGCCTGTGAGTCGGAAAACCTCCTCGTTGAGACAAGAGATCTCCCCCTCAAGTCGGGCCTCCCGGTCGACCGACTGCTGCAGCTGGTCGACCAGTATGACCTTATCGGCTTCGGTGGCAGCAGCCTTATCTTTTCAGGCCGCGCGCATGTCACCGAATCTTCGATATCCAGCCTCCAGCTCGGATATGTTATAAATCAACTGCACAAAATGAAGCCGACCGTCAGAAGATCGAACTTACAACAAACGGTAGTGAGAACGGAAAGAAAGAAGACTTACCTGGATCATTGTCGGGTAGAACAAAGACAGCATGTCGGAGACACGCTGATTCTTCATGGCCTCAACGTCGGCTGGGAGAAGGAGCGCCTGGCATAGCCTTCTGGCCAAGTTATGGTTGGCCAGGGCCGACGCTCCATCGGGCAGTGGAGAGTCGGTCGACACCCCACCACCGACCGACCTTCCTTTGTCGTCGGGCACCATCGGGGCCTTCCCCCGTGCGGATACCCAGGCCTTGATATCGGAGAAGGAGGGCACGCTTGAGCCCGACCGAGTCCCTCCCGAAGGTGCGGCAGCAGCAGTCGCGGGTTGCTCGAGCTCGCGCGCCTCCTCCCGAACCTCCTCTGCCGGCTGAGCAGCCGGCACGTCCTCGACCGATTCCTCGACCGCTCGTCCCTCGGGCGAGGCTGCTCCCTCGACCGATGGTCCCTCGGACGGGACTTCGACAAGCACCGTCGGCGCCGACAGTGCGATGACAGGCTCCGCCTCCGCCCCAACCGGCTCGCTCGGTGGAGCTACTTGAGGCCTCTTGGGATGCCGCGATGGTCCGGCCCCTTGCGTCGGTCTCTTCCGCACAGCGTACTGCCAGACGTCGGCCGCCGTCAATCTCGCCCTCGGTGGCATATCTGCAAACGACGACAGATGATCAGCACCAAAAAAGAAAGGAAAGAAGAAAGAAGGAGGAAGACGGAAAACGAACCTAAGCGAGGGACCGGGCTGAGACCGGCGTCATATAGGACCTGCTCGGTGACGAGCTCCCTCTGCTTCGGCACCGAGATATCTTTCAGGCGGTGGAAGTCTTTTCGGTCCCCGGCTTCCACCCGACTGTTCTCGTTCGGCTGGATTCGGAGATTCCCCCAATGGGCAGGGAACCCCCAAGGAATAAAAGAAGAGGCAAAAAAGAACTGGTTCTTCCATCCATGAATCGATGATGGAAGACCGGTGATGAAAGAGAGCCCCTTCCGAGGATTGAAGTACCACCACCCTCGGGCTTTAGGATGGGGTCGGAGGACAAAAAAGGCTCGGAAGAGTGAAATCCGAGGGATAGTCGGCAAAAGCCGACACAATAGGGCAAAACTGACTATTAGCCGAACCGAGTTCGGCGCAAGTTGCGTTGGACATAGTCCGTAATAGTCTAACACGTTCCGAACGAACTCTGGTACCGAGAATCGAAGACCGGCCCGGAGGTCCTCGACGTAAAAGGCCACCTGGCCCTCAGGCGGGTCGTTGATCCGATCATTGGTCCCAGGGGCGAACAGCCGAAATTGCTCCGGGATGTAATACTGCTCCCGGAGCCGATCGACGTTCGGCCCCGAAAGTGAAGAGACCTCCACCTCCGGAGTCAACCAAGGGTCGTCAGTTGGATTCCCCGACCGACCTCCTCTTGGAGATGTCCTAGCCATGAACCAGAACAGAAGACAGAAGATAAGGAGAAGAGGGAAGAGAACGGTGAGGAGGCAAGGAGGGAGACGGCCAACGGAGAAGGCTCCTAGAGGGAAAGAGATACTCCTAAGAAGAGGAAAAACGGAGATAATTACCTGGGGCAGGGGACCACACGGGCAGAGTTTCGACAGCAAATGGAGAAAGTGGAAATCCAGATGCAGGCCACCCTGTATATATAGTGCCTCTCCGACGGTCGAGATGAAAGCACGACCGACGAGGATCTCCCAGATCGCGACACGTGGCGACATCTGGGCCATCCTTCGGTCCGACGGTTCGACACACCCATCCTCAGATCGAGCCACGTCACCCCCATCCACTCGAACGGACCCGGCCCAATGGCCACCTGCCACGTGGCGAAAAGGCCATGACGTTTCGCATCCCCGAAAAGACGACGGGAATGATGGTTTTCATTCCCAACGAGACAGGACGTCTGACCCTGACGGGATGGGACGTCTGACGCCGATGGGACGGGACGTCCGACCCCGACGGGATGAGGCGTCTGACACTCACAAGATGCCTGACATCGGACCGACTAATGGTACGATCATCAGAGTGAAAATTTAATACGATGGATATCCACTCCTCTCGCCTGACGATGCCGCCCACGCAAGGACGTTGGCCGGCACACCATCCGACTCAGGAGTGGAGGGGGGCAACTGTTGGGATATATCAACCGGTCCTCCCATGCCGACTGACTGTCGGGCCCGCCTGACCAGCATCCGACTCTACCGACCGAGGACTGCCGACGCCGCCCGACCGAACCTATGTCGGTCGGGCCGACTCTCTCTCCCCCCGACTAGTCGGACTGGGGAACCCAATATCCGACTCTTGTAAGACGCCCGACTGACCGTCGGAGGATCCCTGGGTGCCCGCCCGACTGACCATCGGAGGGTCCCTGGGGGTTCGCCCGACATCCCTCAACCAGGCACCGACATACAGTCAGTCGGCTCCTTCAAACGCCGTACGACTGCTGGAGACTGTTGATCCTGACAACGGCATGCGGCACAGCCGTCTTGGGGCATTATCCCACCTAAGGCATGGGTCAACCCTAGCGATTTGACAGCCCCATGACAATTTGACAACCTCACGATGACTCTGACAGTCCTCGATGATTTAACAATTCTTCCATTGTCTGCACCATTAATGACGGCGCCATGCCGCGCTCTACTATAAATCGGGGAAGGCAATAGTGCTGAGGAGGTTTTTTCGAAACCCTTGAACTCTTCCTCTCTAGCTCCCGCTCTCACCCTCCCTCGTTGAGCTCCTTGATTCTTTTCTACTGTTGCCTAGTCTCCTCTCTGACTTGACCGTCGGAGGATCCCCGTCAGAGTCACCTCCGGTCAGTGCGGACTTCTTTTACAGGCGCTCGTTCCCGGCGACCAGGCGACGAGAGGATTGGCCGCAACAATTAGTAATACCATAGATTTGTCCAGCAAGAAGGCCTACCATATTAGGTTGATTATACTATGGCTTCAGCCTATAAGGATTTCCTCACTTGCGTAAAACGGCCACATGTATCCTTAGGGTTTATGTCAAGAGGGAATATGAAATGTGGAGACTTCACTAGAGAGGCTTTCCCAAGTTGATTGAGGTTTGTTCTTGAGCAGTACAGGTATTATGTATTAGAGAGCAAGAAAATAAAGTTTCTTCAAAGCTAACTGTGGTGCGGAAAATCTAGAGTTTTGGGGCTTAAATCTTCCTTCATTTTCACCATAGTTATGATTAAGCTAGTGTAGGAGAACTCAATAATTTTGGAACTACTTCACCTTTTTCGGAGTTTCCTTCGTAGTGAGGATTGTATTTTTTAAACCTAGAGAAGTAACCTTTGTATCCTTCCAATTTACTGTGTGAAACCTCAAACCTAGAGAAAGAGTTTGAGAACTTCTAACTATTTCTCTAAATTTTTAGTGGATTTCTGCTCAGATTTGCCTTATGGTTTTCCTCGCTTGCAAGGTTTTTCATTTGAATCTTTGTGTTCTTATGATATGTGATTAATGGTCTCTATCGTGATCTCTTTGATTAGATTGTTGTTGCCTGTTTTCGCTATTATTAGTAATTTTTTTGGTATGAATGCCTCTTATAAGTTGTTGTAAAAGTGTTCTTATCATTTCAAATTGTCATACCATCTCAAAACCTCATTACTTAAATTGTGCAAGTCAAGATTTACAATCACACATGCCTCATAACTATTATTATGGATCTACTTTGTTGAGATAGTTTTGCCATATGGCTTATGGCTTTCAACAAAGGTGGTGTTTGGGTGATGTCGGTGGGGAGACAGCAGCACAAGCTTCCAACACTGCAAAAGTTGAAATCAACACCAATTCTAGATTTAGAAGTAACTTAAATCAGAACTACAAATAACTAATATAAATAAAAGAAAGGAGAAAAAGAACTAGAAATTAGTAGAATAAACACTAAGGAAAATGAAAACTAGAGTATGAACCAGCACAAGAACTAGAAAATATCTAAAGGTTTTCATCAGTGCTTGGAAGCCACCCAATCTTTTAAGGGAGTCGTCACTTACCAGAGTCTATCAACTAATTATTATCATTTCCCGAAATCCCCCAAAGTCACTCCAACAACCCTTCAGAGCTTGCGCAGAAAGTAACTTGTAAGAAAAACACATAAACAAGCACTCAAAATGATAATCCTTTCGTTGATTGTGATTTGAGCAAAAAAAGATGGTATCTATATTGATGGGTTCCCAAGGCATGTAGAATCCTAGTTTAGTATGGAGATTATACAAAAGAAGATAAAAGATAGCACCAAGAGAATAGTTTTCTAACTTCAGTAGGACTTCTACATCAATTAACAAGTATTTCTAGAAATAAATAAGAAAAGTTGATAAAAATCTAAAAAAATTATTCATAGTTCAAGTTGGCCGTGAAATGGTGTTTTTGTAATAATCTTGAATTTGTTAGCAATAATAAGTTTTCATCAGAATGCTTGAATCATCCGCAAGAGATCTCTAATTGAGGTGATTCAAGATGCATTAAAAAGCTGATTCAATGACAGACAAAGTTTGAAGCTCAAATTCTACTTGGATGATGCTATCTTTTGAGGTAACATGCATTAACTGCGGCTTGACCTATATTATAAAAGTTGGGTCTGTTAAGTACTTGTTACTCAAGTATCATTTTGTGTCCTCCCTTCAGCAAGTCTTGGAAAGGTTTAGAGACCAACCAAGGGCCTTATGATATTGAAGGGTCTGAAATGACCTTCGATCTTATTCTAGTATAATTTTTATGCATTCATTATATATATATATATATATGTGTATTTAATGTATATACATATGTTTATTCTATGTTGTTTTCAACCTTTTATTTCAGTCCCTTGAGGTCATATATCCACAAAGTTAGGTATCTCCGGTTGACATAATTAGGACCTAAACACTTGCTCTCAATTGGCTTGTCCCTGTGATTCTTCTCCTAAGTACATTTTTCCCTCTTTTTTCCTTACATTGTGTTGATAACTGGGTTTCCGTTTGAGACATGGAAAACATCGAGATATGTACCCTATATATCGTATCGTATATGAAATAAGCCATTTTTCAATAAAGATACTTTAATTTGAAATGAAGGAAACATTCATAAAGCTTCAACTCTGAATTCTATGCCGATGAATAATGAGAGTTCACATGAGCAAAATGAAAATGGTAATGCTTGTGGTCCAGAATCTAATTGTATGTTTTTTTTTTTTTTGAGAAAATGTTGAGACAACCTGAACCCAATTTCAGTAAGGCCATGTAAGTAGCAAAACAAGTGAAAGAAGGGGAAGAGGAGCTACATCACAAAAAAAATTTAAGATTAAAGATCAACCTATGACCTTCTAAAAGCCTTTAAGAAGGCACCATCCTCATCTAGTCATTAAGAATAAAATTAGTCCAAGAGACATTCCAGATTTATGTTCTAGGGAGTGCAAGCTTGCAGGGGCATCTTCATATTAATCAGTTGGGTCGAAAGGAAACTCCAAGGGATGGTGGCAACTTTGTTTGTTGTCTAGCATTGGCAATGGTCGGAAGGGACAGCAAATAAAAATGCATAGGGATTCAAGAAAGCATGAGTGAGAGTGTTAACATCCTTCACTAGTTCGGTGCTGCCTTGTTAGGCCTGGATCATGGCTGATAGCCTGTCGTAATGACAAAATTAGACCTTTTTAGCCTTTGCTCTTTTTGGGTTGCGGTTTTAGGTCTGTTGGCTTGTTCTTCACTGATTGCTTAACTATTGAATTGAGATTGTAGGAAACAATATACACAATCTTAACAATAGGTACCATATTAGTACATTATTGATTCGGCATGTCATGTTCGTTATGATGCACATTATGTACCAAGATAGCTCCTAGCCTTTTTTTTCTCTATTTGTAATGATATAAATCAATTTTGATTAGTATAAACCAATTTATCAAACTAATAAAAAACATAGTTCAATACTAGTTCTATAAGGCCCTATCCATTTGGATCGGCTTGGGCTGGCAGATCGGCCAAGCCACGAGCCAGGTAAGTACTATATAGGTGCCAAAGCTAGAAGAAGACTAACTCTTTTGTTTATTCTTGGTAGGAGTCCAAGTATACGGGCAGCCTAGCTCAATGAAACCCTAGGGCTCATCTATTGAAAACCCTCCCCTCCCCTTCTATGCACCACCACTACTAATCACCATCAAAATTTCTCTTTTTCCCTTCTTCTTCCAAAAAACCTTTAAAAGCCCTACCCAAATAGCCTCACGCAAGCTTAGGCAATAGTGTCAATTGTTCTTGATTTTTCTCTTTCTCACTTTCCCCTGCCTTAAGTCCACCATTGTTGGCCTAATGATCATTGGATGGTCACTAGATTTCATCGTACAAAACCTCCTCTATCTCAAATTTTATTTTCCCTTTTTCCACTTCCTTATCATGATTCAAAGCTAAGGACCTACTAGATCACAACCCGAGCCCTCTTGTTGACTCCTTGTGACCATGTGATAAAGTTTTAGCCAACAACGAGCTAGCCAAGCCAGAATGAAACCAGTCCCTTGTTTCAAGCCAACCCCTATTCATTAGTTTTTCTTTCTATTTTTCTTTACTGATTGCCTATGTTGCTGCTACGATCACAACCTTCACCAATGACTAGACCTTTAACTAATGCCCATCACCACCACTACTAGCCTTCCACCCTCTAGTTCAAAATATCAACCCTCACATATTTTATTTCATATTTCTCTCTGTTGGATACAAAATACCCACGGCCGAAGTTCTCAGCGGGATTAGCCCTTGCGAGCTCGGCCCGGACCCCTACAGGAGCCGGGCTACGTCGCCAACTTCAACTGAAGAAGGACTCCGCCCGAACTCCCACGGGAGATGGGCTCTGTCCACAGCTCCAACCTCAAGAGGGACTCCGCCCGGACTCCTACGGGAGCCGAGCTCCGTCACCAACTTCAACTGCCGGTAAGATCCGTCCGGACTCTCACGGGAGCCGGACTTCGCACCTAACTTCAATTGCAGGAGGACTCCACCCGGACTCCTACGGGAGCCGAGCTCCATCGCCAACTTCAACTGCAGAAGGACTCCGCCCGAACTCCTACGGGAGATGGGCTCTGTCCACAGCTCCAACCTCAAGGGAAACTCCGTCCGGACTCCTACGGGAGCCGAGCTCCATCGCCAACTTCAACTGCAGAAGGACTCCGCCCGAACTCCCACGGGAGATGGGCTCTGTCCATAGCTCCAACCTCAAGAGGGACTCCGCCCGGACTCCTACGGGAGCCGAGCTCCGTCACCAACTTCAACCGCTGGTAAGATCCGTCCAGACTCCCACGGGAGCCGGACTTCGCACCTAACTTCAATTGCAGGAGGACTCCGCCCGGACTCCTACGGGAGCCGAGCTCCATCGCCAACTTCAACTGCAGAAGGACTCCGCCCGAACTTCTACGGGAGCTGGACTCCGTCCGCCACATCAACTCTGAGAGGACTCCGCCCGGTCTCCTACGGGAGCCGAGTTCCGTCCTCGACACCGACGGCTGCAGACAGACTTCGTCCGGACTCCTGCGGGAGCCGGACTCTGCCCACGACCCCAACTGAAAGTAGACTTCGTCCGGACTTCTACGAGTGCCGGACCTCGCTACCGACTCCAACCAAGCTCCGACCGACAAGTCTGGACCCCCTGGCGGGCCACAATAACGGACAACACTGCTCCACTCCCTGCGGCGGACCTTATGCGACCCCATTACTCCCTGACAGGCTGTATTAACGGCCATGATTCTGCTCCACTCCCTGCGGTGGATCCTGTGCGATTCCACCACCCCCAGATGAGTCACGACAGCGGACGCCGCTCCACTCCCCGTAACTGATCCCGCGTGGCAAGCCACGGCAATAGCCATGACCCCGCTCCACTACTCTTCGCAATAAATTTCTCCTGACTCTGGGCGGCCCACTACCAGACGGTTACAGGCGTCGCTATCAACCTGTTGCCCTCTCCGTCTATAAAAGAAAAACCCCAGATACGTTATTCGATAAGCTCTCATCTTTCATCTAAAAACTCTGCTAAATTCTCCGTTCGAGCACTCCATTCTTGTTGAGGCAGAGAACTGACTTGAGCGTCGGAGGGTCTTGCCGGAGCAACCCCACCTCCGGTTTAGACTTTCTTTGCAGGTCCCGACGGCGACTGCGACTTTCTCGACTCCAGCTTCTCCGGCGCAAGTGGATTTTTGTACCAACAGGATTGGCGCTAGAGGAAGGGTCTGTGTCTTCACAATACCCTTGTTCTTAAAGGAGCGCTCAACGGATCCACCTCCGGTCATCTTATCCGGCACCCACTCCTCCTTTCCTCATCTGATGCCTTCTCGCGAGGCATTCGCACAACTACCTCCGGCTATGGTCGCCGACAAGGAGTGGCCGGACGATCGGCCTCTATCGGATTCCGTCAACACCATTTCGGGGGGATCCCGACGGGAGGCAACCAACATACCGTCTGTATCCCCCAAGCGGCAAAAGGTTGAAGAACCCATAACCTTTACCGAAGAAGACATCCAGGGAGTCCAATTCCCTCATAACGACGCAGTCGTAGTTTCCTTGAATATAGCAAATTACGACGTCCGTCGCATTCTTGTCGACAACGAAAGTTCGGCCGACATCTTGTTCTACGATGCCTTTTCAAGAATGTCCCCTCTTGACGGTCATCTGAGGCCGATTTGCTCCCCCCTGGTAGGGTTTATCGGTGACGCCATTCCGACGGAAGGAATGATAGCTTTGACTGTGGCCGCGGGTCAATATCCAAAGCAATCCAGGGCTCTGGTGAATTTTTTGGTGGTGAAGGCGCCATCCGCCTACAATGCAATCTTTGGCCGACCCGACCTCAATGCTCTCCGAGCTATCGTTTCGACCTACCATTTGAAGTTGAAGTTTCCCACCAACCAGGGGATCGGAGAGGTCCAGGGAGACCAAGCCCTGGCCAGACACTGCTACAACATCGCCTTGCAAAGAAGCGATCAGGCTGACCCCTGTCCCGTCGATGGACTAGATGCTCGCGATGACCTCACCGAAGAAAGGGGCGGCCCAATCAAAGATCTGGTACCAATCCCTTTGAATGATGGGAACGCGGAGCATGTGGTGCTAATTGGCTCCAACCTGGGGGAGGAGGTGCGGACGCATCTTATTGATTTTCTACGAAGGAATGCGGACGTTTTCGCTTGGGTTCCAGCAGACATGTCGGGGATTGACACGAAAGTCATGGAGCATCATCTGGCCGTCGATCCAAAGCATCGACCGACGAAAGAAAAAATCCGGAGTCATGTCCCGGAGAGGCAGAAGGCGATAGCTGAGGAAGTGGATAAGCTCCTCAAGGCCGGATTTATTAAGGAAGTCAATTATCCTGATTGGATTTCCAATGTTGTTCTGGTCAAAAAAGCAAACGGTAAGTGGAGGATGTGCATAGACTTCAAAAAGCTGAATAAGGCTTGTCCAAAGGACAGCTATCCCCTTCCCAGAATCGACCAACTGGTGGACGCGACCTCAGGCCATGAGCTCCTCACCTTTATGGACGCGTTCTCCGGCTATAATCAAATTAGAATAGCGTCGGAAGATGAAGAAAAGACAGCTTTCATCACTAATCGCGGCCTTTACTGTTACAGGGTCATGCCTTTCGGCCTCAAGAATGCAGGCGCAACTTACCAACGGTTGGTGAATAAAATCTTCAAAGAGCAGATCGGCCGAAACATGGAGGTCTACGTGGACGATATGCTCGTAAAAAGCAAGTCTTCCAGAAATCATGTCGCCGACCTCGAGGAGACCTTTGACGCTCTCCAAAAGTATAGAATGAAGCTGAACCCAACTAAATGCGCTTTCGGAGTAACCTCAGGAAAGTTCCTGGGCTTCATGGTATCAGGGCGCGGGATTGAGGCCAATCCAGAGAAAATTCACGCCATCCAGGAGATGACCGCCCCAAAGTCGATTAAAGAGGTTCAGCACCTCACAGGGAGGATAGCGGCTCTTAATCGCTTCGTTGCGAGGTTGGCCGAACGGTGCTTGCCCTTCTTTCAAACCCTCAAGCAGCCGAAGAACTTCTGTTGGACCTCTGAATGCCAACAGGCATTCGAAGAGTTAAGAAGCTACCTTAGCTCACCCCCGCTGTTGGCAAAGCCTAAACCTGGGGAGGAACTATTTTTATACCTAGCGGTCTCTCCCATGGCCCTCGCGGTCGTCCTTGTCAAAGAAGAAACGAAAGTCCAGCGACCAGTCTACTACATTAGCCACGCACTGAGGGACGTCGAGACCAGGTACACCAAATTAGAAAAACTGACCTACGCCTTGTTGGTTGCAGCTCGGAGACTCCGACCCTACTTTCAAGGGCACACCGTGACGCTACTCACCGATCAACCGATCAAGGCGGTTTTGCACCAGGCTGACACCTCCGAAAGAATGGCAAAATGGGCGATCGAGCTCATGGAATTCGACATCAACTACAGACCTAGACCAGCAGTAAAGGCCCAAATACTGGCAGATTTCATAGTAGAGTGCACCATCCCAAAGGAGGCCGAACCTGAGCAAAGCAAAGTTGACGACCTGAAGTCTCAACCGAACTCCCCCAACGAAGAGGCCAATCCCTCCGATCGCTTTTGGACCCTCTATGTGGACGGATCTTCCAACATGTCGGGCGCAGGTGCAGGCCTGATCTTGGTCAGTCCGGAGGGAGTCATCGCAGAGTACGCTCTGCGTTTCGAGTTGCCCGCAACAAATAATGGAACGGAATATGAAGCTCTGATCGCAGGACTAAGGATCGCCAGAGAGCTGGGAATAAGTCAGCTCCGGGTGCACAGTGACTCTCAACTGGTGGTGGGGCAAGTCAGCGGGAGTTACGAAGCGCGGGAGGACAGTATGGCCAGATACCTTGAGAAGGTAAAGGAGCTCACCTCCGCCTTCAGCAGCTTCAACATTAGACAGATTCCAAGGCTGGAGAATACCAGAGCCGATCTTCTCTCCAAGCTGACGACATCGGCTCCGGTCGAATTGCCCAAAGGCATCCTCTTTGAAGTTCTAAAATACCCGAGTACAGAAGAATCGCGGCCCGTAATGGAGATCGACCACGAGCCCAACTGGGTCGACCCGCTGATAACCTATCTCAGAGATGGAGTTCTCCCCCAGGACGCGAAGGAGGCTCGGAAGCTCCAAAATCAAGCCTCCCGATACATCCTTTATGAGGGCAAATTATACAAAAGATCATACTCCTTGCCCCTCTTGAAATGTCTCCGGCCCTCGAAAGCTGACTACGCATTGTGGGAAGTACATGAGGGGATTTGCAGAAACTATTTGGGGGCTAGATCTTTATCCCACAAGCTGCTCCGCCAGGGATATTACTGGCCAACGATGCATCGTGATTCGATTGAATATGTCAAAAAATGTGATCGATGTTAGAGGTACGCCAACATCCAGAGACAGCCCACCACCGAACTCACACCCTTGAGTGCCCCATGGCCTTTTGCACAATGGAGGATGGATATCCTTGGCCCTTTTCCCATGGCATCTGGGCAAAGAAAGTTCCTCCTCGTAGCGATCGACTACTTCACCAAATGGGTTGAAGCCGAACCACTAGCAAAAATCATGGAAGCAAAAGTTCAAGATTTCGTCTGAAAATCGATCGTGTGTAGGTTCGGTCTGCCTAGAACCCTAATCACTGATAATGGACGACAATTTGTGGGAGCGAAATTCACCGAATTCTGTGAAGATCTAAACATCTCCCACAACTTCACATCAGTAGCCCAACCCCAGGTGAACGGCGAAGCTGAGATGACCAACAGAACCCTTTTGTAGGAGATTAAGACAAGGCTTGAAAAAGCGAAGGAAACTTGGACGGACGAACTTTATCATGTGTTGTGGGCGTATCGAACTACTCAGAGGCTACCCACGGGGGAGACCCCTTTCGCTTTAGCCTTCGGTATGGAAGCCGTCATCCCCATCGAGCTTAAACTTCCGTCAGCACAAGTCGTGGCGTTCGACGAACATCAAAGTTCGCAAGGTCTTAGAGCCAACCTCGACCTACTGGAAGAAAGACGGGAGATAGCTCAGGTTCGGATGGCAGCCTACAGACAGAAGGTTGCTCGATATTACAATGCTCGGGTTAAGAACAAAGCCTTTAGAGCAGGAGATCTAGTACTTCGATGAGCCGCTGTCTCGCAACCTCAGGATCGAGGGAAACTCGCCCCAAACTGGGAGGGACCTTATGAAGTCAAAGAAGTAGTCCGGCCCGGAACTTATTATCTTAAGGAACTCGGCGGAGCCGACCTCCCGCGACCGTGGAGCTCGAAAAACTTGCGGATGTACTACCAGTAACTTCATTTTAATTGAAAATCACATACCTATATATCCTTGGACAATGCAAACAAACTGTATCAAAAACGAAAGGGAAACCTCGTCCCGACAAGGTCGAAGGTCTGGTTCTTTTAGACCGGATGGGGGGAGAGGCCTTACAGCGCCCTAATGTGCCCCCACAGTCATGTCAGGAACAGGAGGAGAACCTCGTCATGACATGAGCAAAGTCAAAGGCCCGGTTCTTTTAGACCGGATGGGGGGAGAGGCCTTACAGCGCCCTAATGTGCCCCCACAGCCATGTCAGGAACAGGAGGAGAACCTCGTCCTGACATGAGCAAAGTGGAGGCCCGATTCTTTTAGACCGGATGGGGGGAGAGGCCTTACAGTGCCCTAATGTGCCCCCACAGCCATGTCAGGAATAGGAGGAGAACCTCGTCCTGACATGAGCAAAATGGAAGGTCCAGTTTTTTCAGACCGGATGGGGGGAGAGGCCTTACAGCGCCCTAACGCGCCCCCACAGCCAAGCCGGGAATGGAAGGAGAACCTCATCCTGGCTCGAGCAAAGTGGAAGGCCCGGACTCTTACGGGAGCCGGGCCCCATTCACGACGCCAAGGAAAACTCCACCCGGACTCCTACGGGAGCCGGGCCCCGTTCACGATGCCAAGAAAAACTCCATCCGGACTCCTACGGGAGCCGGGCTCCATCCACGACGCCAAGGAAAACTCCATCCGGACTCCTACGGGAGCCGGGCCTCATTCATGACGCCAAGGAAAACTCCACCCGGACTCCTACGGGAGCTGGGCTCCGTTCACGATGCCAAGAAAAACTCCACCCGAACTCCTACGGGAGCCGGGCCCCATCCACGACGCCAAGGAAAACTCCACCCAAACTCCTACGGGAGCCGGACCCCGTTCACGACGCCAAGAAAAACTCCACCCGAACTCCTACGGGAGCCGGGCTCTGTCCACGATGCCAAGGAAGACTCCACCCGGACTCCTACGGGAGCCGGGCTCCGTCCACGATGCCAAGAAAAACTCCACCCGGACTCCTACGGGAGCCGGGCTCCATCCACGATGCCAAGGAAGACTCCACCCGGACTTCTATGGGAGCCGGGCTCCATCCACAACGCCAAGGAAGACTCCACCCGGACTCCTACGGGAGTCGGGCTCCGACCACGACGCCAAGGAAGACTCCACCCGGACTCCTACGGGAGCCGGGCTCCGCCCACGACTCCAATCACAGGAGGGTTCCGTCCGGACTCCCACGGGAGCCAAACTTCGCCTTGACTTCAGCGGAGAAAAATTCCGAGCGAGAAGGAAAAAGGAAGGCAACGGACCATGACAGCTACGATTGGAAAACGGACAGCGATCGAGGTACAGAAAACTCTGTCACCGCAAGGACTGGGGCTCCCATCGGGAGTCCCAGCTTTTGAGGAAGTTTTCGACACAAAATAGGACAACTTACTTAGGGTGACAGAAGCTCGGATCCCCGAATTCAAGCCCTAGGAGGGACCCCAGGCCCGAATGGCCCCAAGCGAGCCTGTAGCCATTGACGGAAAAATGACAACCGGGTATCTTCGAACGGCGTAAAAGTCGAAAAGGAGCTCGGCAAATAACAATCCAACACGAATAAAAGAGGTCGTCGATGACCTTAGGACGACGTGAAAAAGAAAAGAAGAAAAGGAGGGAGAGAGAAGAAAGAAGAATAAAGAAGTTCGACAGACGACTATTCGATGCAAGATGCAGACGAGGTAACAAAATCTTCTTTTCATTTTTCAACCAACAAGGTGTACGTTACAAGACCCGGTGGGCCAGAAAAAAAATAATAAATACATCATCGACGACATCGAGAACACAGTTTGGAAAGGATACACCGGAAGCCGCTTCAAGCTGCAAACTTCTCTTCCCATTTCGTGTCCAGTGCGTGTGGCGGGCCTATCGGCTTTCGTCCCGCCTTGCTTCGCCCCACCTCCGAAGTTCCAACCTCAGGGGGAAAAGGATGGGATAGATTCCCGGGGGCGGTAAGGGCAACGGCAGCGGCGACGAAGACCTATTTCAAGAAGAATCGGAGTCACCCTGGGGGCAACGGTGGCGCCAGAGATATGCGTCATCACCGAATACTCCGTGGTAGCCACCGTCCAAAACGCTCCGGCAAGGTCGGCATGCGCTACTTCCGCCGCCTCCGCAACAAGTTTTACTGCCCCACCGTCGACATCGACCGCTTCTGGTCCCTCGACCCCGACGGCATCAAGGATCCCGCCACAGCTTGTGACGACAGCTCTGCCCTCTTGACCGGTATCACCCCGCCTTGCTACTCCAAAATTCTCGGGCAGAATACCTTTACCGGCGGCCCCCGTTATTAAACCCCTGTTGTTGAAGAAATTCTTCCTTGAGCCCCCTTTGAAATGATGGGGATCCTCAGCGGCCACTTGATGACCGGAGAACTCACCGGCCGCTGTTCTCTTCCTCGCCTTCCTCCAAGCCCTAGACATCCCTTCGAGGATGGCCTCTAGGGTGGAGGACATGACGTGGGAACCCCTTAGAGAAGAATCGAGGGGCTAAAGACGGCAAGGATCGGTGCGGAGGAAGTGGCTGAGTAGCTAGGCTCTTAGACGAAAGAAAGGTGCCATCCTCTCGGCAGGATGAAACCCCGAAGGAAGAGCAGGGGGTTTAAATAGCCAACGGATCTTAGCGCAGTTATGGCGGCGGGTGTCCCTAGGCCAACTGGTGCATACCACGTGTCCCGCGTGTCCCACTCACTGCTATCGAGGATTGACTGTTCGCAAATTTTCGTAGCGCGACGTTTGGGATCACGTTTCGGCGGGAGTTTCGAAAAGACTCTTCAGGTCGCCTTAACCGAAAAAAGGGCTCTGACGTGCGCACATTAAATGCCAACATATCCAAGGGCGGTTATGCGCAGGATTCGAGGGGATAACTTCGGCCATGCCCATCTCTCTGTACTTCCTTCATTCGAAATTCAAACTCGGAAGTAGGGAGACTAGTGTTGGGTATAAAATACCCACGGCCGAAGTTCTCAGCGGGATTAGCCCTTGCGAGCTCAGCCCGGACCCCTACAGGAGTCGGGCTACGTCGCCAACTTCAACTGAAGAAGGACTCCGCCCGAACTCCCACGGGAGATGGGCTCTGTCCACAGCTCCAACCTCAAGAGGGACTCCGCCCAGACTCCTATGGGAGCCGAGCTCCGTCACCAACTTCAACCGTCGGTAAGATCCGTCTGGACTCCCACGGGAGCCGGACTTCACACCTAACTTCAATTGCAGGAGGACTCCGTCCGGACTCCTAAGGGAGCCGAGCTCCATCGCCAACTTCAACTGCAGAAGGACTCCGCCCGAACTTCCACGGGAGATGGGCTCTGTCCACAGCTCCAACCTCAAGAGGGACTCCGCTCGGACTCCTACGGGAGCCGAGCTCCATCGTCAACTTCAACTGCAGAAGGACTCCGCCTGAACTCCCATGGGAGATGGGCTCTGTCCATAGCTCCAACCTCAAGAGGGACTCCGCCCGGACTCCTACGGGAGCCGAGCTCCGTCACCAACTTCAACCGCCGATAAGATCCATCCGGACTCCCACGGGAGTCGGACTTCGCACCTAACTTCAATTGCAGGAGGACTCCGCCCGGACTCCTACGGGAGCCGAGCTCCATCACCAACTTCAACTGCAGAAGGACTCCGCCCGAACTTCTACGGGAGCCGGACTCCGTCCGCCACATCAACTCTGAGAGGACTCCACCCGGTCTCCTACGGGAGCTGAGTTCCGTCCTCGACACCGACGGCTGCAGACAGACTTCGTCTGGACTCCTGCGGGAGCCAGACTCTGCCCACGACCCCAACTGCAAGTAGACTTCGTCCGGACTTCTACGGGTGCCGGACCTCGCTACCGACTCCAACCAAGCTTCGACCGACAAGTCTGGACCCCCTGGCGGGCCACAATAATGGACAACACTGCTCCACTCCCTGCGGCGGACCCTACGCGACCCCATTACTCCCTGACAGGCTGTATTAACGGTCATGATTCTGCTCCACTCCCTACGGCGGATCCTGTGCGATTCCACCACCTCCAGATGAGTCACGACAGCGGACGTCGCTCCACTCCCCGTAACTGATCCCGCGTGGCAAGCCACAGTAATAGCCACGACCCCGCTCCACTACTCTCCGCAATAAATTCCTCCTGACTCTGGGCGGCCCACTACCAGACGGTTACAGGTGTCGCTATCAACCTGTTGCCCTCTCCGTCTATAAAAGAAAAACCCCAGATACGTTATTCGATAAGCTCTCATCTTTCATCTAAAAACTCTGCTAAATTCTCCATTCGAGCACTCCATTCTTGTTGAGGCAGAGAACTGACTTGAGCGTCGGAGGGTCTTGCCGGAGCAACCCCACCTCCAGTTTAGACTTCTTTTGCAGGTCCCGACGGCGACCGCGACTTCCTCGACTCCAGCTTCTCCGACGCAAGCGGATTTTTGTACCAACACTCTTTATCTCTCTTTCTCCCTCTTCTCGTCTTATTTCTTTCTCTCTTAACATAGCTCAGCCAATCATAATAGGAGGGTCCCATATTTTTTCTTTGTGCACCTCCCAAGATAACCCTAGTATAAGATCTGAATTGGCATTGCTATAACTGCCTACCATGTCAACCTCCAACCTGGCCTTCATTAGGAACCCTTGAAACCCATCATTGACAACCACTATCTTAACATATATCTTTGCCTTGATTAGATTCTTGCTTCATGTCCACCAATTGACTCACCCAAATCGGACCCACCTAGCTATAGACATCATTATCCTTTTTCTTTGTCTTGTACTTTTTCACCAATGACCATAATCGCTTTATAGTTTTTCTTGATTACCATTTTCAACTATGTAGGGGCATAATCATCCAAATAGAAGTCGAACAAGAAGTTTTACATTGTACTCCTCAAAACAAACCATAATTTCCTTACTAATTTAATTTTAGCATCAGGGAATGACAATGGGTTTAGGGTTAAGGGTGATTTGAATATTAAAACTCTAAATTTAGAAAATTAACAAAAGATTTATTAATTAATGTTGCTGTTGCCACTAAGCTCTGGTGGTGCCGCATTGGGAGGCTGGTGGGGTGTGCCCCAGATGCGAGTTGTCATCCATGACTGGGGGACTTACAAAAAAAATTCTCTCATTGGAGTTTGTCATGTGGGAGACTCTTCGATGTCTAAGTCAGTCGAAGCTTAGGAAACAGTTAGAGAAAGAAAGGTGAGTGAGAGTGCTCGCCTCTTCTGCCAAGAGTTGGCCTTACCTGAGGGTCTCCTCCTTACCTCTTTTATATTGAGAGGGTGTTGTAGGTTGCTATGCCAGAACTTGATAGGCTATCAAGGCCTATGAGGCTATGACCTGGCAAGCTTTTGGGATTTGCCTACTCCATAATCCAGATTGTTAGGCATGAATGTTGGTTATAGGTCATGCCCACGATCTAAAGGTAGTTGGAGAATCTTAGAGATTATCTAGACGGTCAAGTGGACTGAAAACCTAAGGTGAGGTTCTATCTAGAATCACTCATATAAATTGTCGGATGCTGTCGGGCATGTCTCGACCTTGGCATTAGTAGCTGGTCAAGGTGAAGGTCGGATGGAGACTGATCTCATAGGGCTGCCTTACCTTGGGAGGCGGTCTAGTCTTATCGAGCCATTAATGGGTGCTCGGCTTCAACCTGAGGAGAGCTTGAGTTTGATAACAAGTAATCCCCATAACAGTTGTCCCCCACTCCCGAGTCTTAAGTGGCTTCATTGCTTTTGACATTGGGAGTATTTAGTTACCGATCACTGTCCCCAGACCTCTCTCCTTGGAGCATTTATTTGGTAGCACATGGCGAGTGGGGTCTTGGAAATCCCAAATTTGTCTATGCCTAACACGTGTTGTACACTAGTGGGCATCGTGCTATGCTTCACGGATTGTCAGAGGTGGTCTATTTTGAGAAGCATGCAGTGAGGAGTCATACAATCTAGAGGCCTAGGAGAGCATGGTCTTTAATGCCGGTGCTTCCCAAAAATGACAATGTGTCAAAAAAGATGGCTAGGGTACTATTCTCTTAAAGACATGGTCTCTGAGGCTTTTAGATGGTGACACTTGTCATGCAATTAGGGAGGTGGTAGGATATGCCTAGATCCATCCCTCCTATAAATAGGGGGTTTGCCACTAGAAGATGGTCTTGTTTTGATCATCTACCGCAATGTTGTGGTGGTGCCGTTCCACCCAGTGCCCGAGAGTTGTTAGTATTCACTTCTCTTTGGAGGGATTTTTCCTACCTTCGATTAGCCGTAGAGTGCCTTAAGGGGATGTGTCCACAGGTGCCTTGGTTTGGCATGGTAGGTATTGAAAAATTCTATCATTCTGACCATGGAGCTACAATGGCCATCACCTGGGGGCTTCTTCTACATTGTACTCTACAAAAAAGTCTTGGACCCTTTTAGGAAATAGTTTTTTGCCTCCTCCAAGTTAGCTTTCCAACCCTCCTTAGAGGAATATCTGGAAGATGGATGGGTTTCCGAGGAGAACCATTTATGCCATCCCCGATATCCTTTGATAGGGATCGACGACTATCAAGGGGATCTTCTCGCATGGATGTCATTGAGGGCCCTACTAGGTGTAGTTCAATCTTGCATTGAGGACATTGATCGAGCCCCAAGATATTGATCGAGCCCGAGTTTGAGCTTTCTTTTTTCTTTTTGTAATGAACTTTATTCGAATGAAGTTGATTTGTAATAATTTTTTTTTTGAAATGAATGCAAACCTTTTGAATGAAGTAGTCCTTCATTAATGTTTCTTCCATTTGCATTGTGTGGCTGTCAGCTCGACAGGTTGAATTTCCAGTAGAGTGAGGTGTGTTCTAGTCTATATCAGCCGCCTTTTCCTTGGTAGTCATGATACTCTAGGTCGATTTTTAGATGACCTTAGGCAAGGAGTCTCACCTTCACCAAATTGGTGATGTTGTTTTTTAGCTGGTTATATGTTCAGCCATAGACCAACAGGATCTCGTTAGAGGTGGACTAGTGGCATCATTGCCTTTGATCATCGTTATCCTCGGTGATCATCTGATTTGAATGAGGGTGAGCGGTGTGAGTCAGTAGGATCCCAAGCATTTCCTCACCATTTCTTAAAGTGGTTAAAAGTCAAAAATGTTGCCTCGTTAGGTCCCAAATCAGTTTCATTGGACTTGGATGGAAAGGGTAGCATTGTCATCATGTCAATCCTAATCCCTAGCTCTTTATGGAGAGTCATCCTTTTAGCTGCCCAACATTTATTACCACATTAGAAAGTGGCATCTGGATGTTTCATCATTTTGTGAGTCATACATTTATAATGATGGTAGAGTTAACCAAAGCATCGTGTCACCCTCATCTCGATTGATTCAATGTCTTGCAAGATCATCCTTGAATTGACTGTGACTTCTCTATGTTAGAGAGTGGTTGGTGGTGGATCGCTCCTACGGATCTTGCCCTATGTGGCACAATCATAGATTGGGTGTGATGAACAGTCAGGAGGTGCGGTGGTGTGGATCATGCAATGCGTCAGCTATTAAAAATTATGTCTCAAAGCCAATCATCAGTCTGTTGATGGTTGAGCTTATTATTGTAATTATATATGAATTATTAAATTAATAAATATAATTTAATTTTTTCATCACTGTGTACATCTTATTTGGAACTCCTGTTATGTGATGAAGTCCTTAGGACTATTTGATTCGATATAAGAAGATATATCGTTTAGTTCTTAAACCTTAAATTCATGACTAAATGATATACTATTATTAGGATGATAGCTATATCAAGTATAGGTTATTGTGTGCCATGTACGTTAGTTGTCCTCTTATCCAAGGAGTGTAGAGATACTGGCATGGCATGCAAGTGAGATATAGGAGTACATCTCACTGAATGTGACCAACTACTGAGCACTCTGCTGTCAAGAGTAGCTCACGAAAGATATGGATATAAATATCCTTTTGACCTGAGATCATTATGATGACTTGCAAGCAACTCACTGTGCTTTGGTGCCAGACTATCTAAATTTCTAATTCAGTGATGAAAGATTTTTGGACACAATCAAGTACTTGAGAAGTCGGTATGTGAGTCAAAAAGGAATTGATCTCTTCGAATAACTAGGAGTTAATGTATCAGTGTATTTTAATTCAGTAAAATCTCGATCGGGGTAATCCATATGATGGATTTTAAAAATTAAAATACAATGTGGATGACCACATTAGGATTGACAGTTAAATCCTAGATCACCTTGAGCATTTGGGTCAAAGGGATGAATTATACGATAACCATATGCCAATAGATTCTTGAATGATGCTTTACAATCTTTTGACCTATCCGGACGTCGGGTTTCATTGCTAGATGGTCACTTTGATTGGTATAGAAAGATTATTTCTATACTACCAACTTAAGATCGAACCTCTGGAGTCATACTCAAAAAAACTTTCTGACTAATCATATGGTTGATCGACGATTAAGAATCATTCTAAGATAAAACAGTCAATTCGATTGATGATTAACTCTGTACAAAAGTTGTAATAAATCAATTCACTAATTGTTAGTGAATTATAGGAGGATTGATTAGTAATTGATTACTAATTAGCTCAATTTGATTGAGCATTAAGATTTGGATCAAATCTAATTGAATTAGATTCAATTTGATTTGACCCGATTAGGTTATGAGATGACCTAATTGCTAAGGATATTTGATTTCTGATTTGATCAGAACTTCAGCTCAATTAATTTTTGATTTGATTAAGATTTAATCAAAACTATTTACTATTTAATTAGATTAAGTTTAATGATATAATTGGGTCTAACCTAATTTGGTTGGGTTAAGAATCTAATTGGATGAGAAAATAATTCGAATTCAAATCTCTTGTGCCTCCTTTCTCTGTGCCCTCTTATTCTTCATGTGAGAAAAATATTTTATATAAATTTTTCTCATACCCAAAAGCTTTTCTATGTCCATATCTAATTTTTTTTGAATTAAAAATTGATTGTTTTAAATTTGGGTTCAAATGGGTTTGAATTTTAATAAAAACTTAGAGTCTAAATTGAGTTGGACTCTTCTCTTCACGCCATCACCTTTCTCTATGCATAAAGTATTTTTGTGTAAGATTTTTGCATTAATTTGATATTGGTCGACCCCTTTCTGAGTTCATAAGATGAGAATAAAGTTTGATTCAAAATTTAATTCAAATTTGATTTAAATTGGTGATAAGGATCAACCAACATTTAAAATTGAACCGAAACTACCTTTTCCTTATCCTTATCTTCCATGGGATGCCACCCTTAAAAAGGGATCAGTTTTGTGCGAGATTAGAAGTGATTTTTAGTATAAGAAATCTGAGAGGGGGGGGCATAAAAAGTTGAGAGTGGGTTAGGCTTTTGTGCATGAGAACAAGAGGAAGTGTTCTTTCTCTCGGGTGTGAGGTGTAGGGTCTAGGGTTTTAACTCTAGACTTTGTGAGAAGAAAAATACAAGAGTGAGTCTTGTTCAATCTTCCACACCACCACCTCCTTATAAAGTTTTATCTTATAATCTAGAAGAGTTTAGAAGATCCAAAGAAAGGAGCTTGGATCAGCCATCTAGAGCCTTCGATGCGAGCTAGCACTCCCGCGAAGGAAGATCCGATCAGGGCTTCGAGTGGACGATCTGTGCAACTGCTCAACATCAGTGAGAGCTTCATACCATATCTACTAGCAATAGAGATTATCAATCCATAAAAAGATGATGAGTTCTGAACTCAACCAATGTGATCTAAAGGTTAGATCAATTTCAGGACATCGATGTGATCGATGCAGTTTTCTGTTTTATATCAATTTTTATATATATATTTTTTATATTATAGATCCTTAATTAATAGTTTAGATTTGATCTAAGATATGTTTAGAAGATTAAAATATTTAATTTTTTATTTTTTATTATAAAATTTTAAAAATACATACTTTGAACTATCAATTTTCTTTTCAATTGATATCAGAGTGCAGTTTCTTACGACATGAATTTTTTTGCATATAACCTGATATTACATGTATTTAGATCTATAATTTAATTTATATTAAATCTGATATATAATATTTAAATTTAAAATTAATTATAGATCTGATCGCATAAACTGATATAAGGTTATCCTGCTGTAAGGTTTACCCCTTACAGTGAAAAGATTGTCCTAGTTTATACTGATCTTTATAAAATTTGATTTTAGTTATTTAGATTAGATCTAAATAATTAATTTAAAATCTAAGAAATATAGTAATCTGATTAGATAGATCCTCATAGCCATCCGATCATAGGAGAAATTAGAGTTTCGTAACTCTATTTATCCATTCGATGGGATCTCCTATGGCATGTAGGGGTGCTGCATGATCTTTTTCATGATAATCAATAATAAAAAAAAAATTAAAACTTTATTTTAGATCTGAAATAGTATATATTAGATCTAAAATTAATATTTTAATTATTAAATGATTGATTATAAAAATATTTTATAAAATTAAAAATTATTTTTAAACATCGAATGCAAATCCATGTCAGTCCAAAAACTTAATTGAGAATTAAGCGATCTAGATTTGAGAATAATCAAAGATCTAAGGCATTAATTTCATAATTCATGGGTTAATGGGTTAGCTCGAGTTAAGTCCATTTAACTGGATTAGACCTAGGGTTTGAAATCATTGATAATGGACCATGTTAGTAATTGATCAAATCTAATTAAAAGTTAATTCTGATTGGATCAATTTCTTCTCTTGATCAATTTTAATAGTTGTAGTTGGTCAAGTCTATATCTTTGATTATATCAATATAGACTTTGATTGTAGCTCTATGGTCGAACTCAAGTCTATAAATTGATCAAATTAAAAATGACTAATCAGTTGGTGTCTAAGATAAGTATGGCAGCTTTGATCGATGATCATTAATTGAGAGCTATTCGCATAGATTGAATCTATATTGAGTTAATGGCATATCCCTCCCATTGATCTCACTTACCTGACCAACATGGTGAATCATATTTTGATTAGATCACTTAATGATTGGGGTTGACCCATGCTAACTAAAAAATCGATATGACTGATTTAGGTACCCCTAGTTCAACTTGTCTTGAGTCCTCTTCATGACTTGGTGAAGTCAGTGGAAAGATTTATGACTAGTTGGCTGGCCAACTTATACCTAATCTTTTTTAATCTAACTTGATGAAGTCAGTGGGAGAATTAAGATTAACTAGTCAAATCTTTTCTCATCTTTTAATTTAATTAATTAAATTTTTTAAAATTATTAGGTCCTTAAAAATAAAATAGTTATGGTGATAACTAGATCATAGCCTCCCATTAAGTTAGGTGATAATGGATCCAATAGTTTAGATGATCATTGGAGGCGCCACATGCCTGGTGCTCATCTGGCTGTTGAAATTATCATTCATAATATGTTGATTTAGTTGTGTCTTTCTGATATAGTTAGGTTGGTCGAGCCACATTCGGATCTAGTCACTCATTTGTTAGATGTACTAAATTCTAATATGTTAATGGTTGGACCTAACCAGAACTTTCAGTGAAGGCGCCATATGCCTGCTGAAGAGGTGTCTGGGGTAAAATTGAATGCTAGAAATTATTTGATGAAATAATTGGTTAAGACCCATGGGTGTACAGGGGTTGGCCAAATCACATTCGAGCCCATGTGCAGTCCATGTAGATTCTAGTGTGGGAAAATTCAGTGTAGGGATAAAATGATAATTTTAAAACTTTTTCAAAATTATTATTTTACAGTAAAAATTATTAATTAATCTAATTAATTAATATAAATTTATTCTACACTAGGATCTAAATATGATATATAGTATGCATTCATTTAAATTTAAAATTCAAATTCGAACAGTAAACACTTTACTGTAATGTGTTCAGAACATAATACCTTTGTGCGGGTAGTAGATCGCCGCAATCTGATTACCGTCGGGAGAGTCTGATCATTACGACACAGCCACATAGCGTGTCTGACCTCTGCGGATCATCCACACGAAGCTCCCGGTCTGATCGACTCACGAGTGCTAGCTCGTTGTAGAGCCCTTTTGACAACCGATGCTGATCGAACTCCTTCGATCGATGTCTGTCAATTTTTTGGATATTCTGGATCATCAACAGATGTGCTTGAGAGGATGTTGAAGATCTCCCTAAGATTTTATGGGCTCACGACACTCGTAGCTCACTTTCTCACTTCCCGAACCCCAGGCTAAAACTCTAGGGAACTCACCGGAAACCTTGCACCCACTTTTCTTTCTTTTCTTTCTTTTTCTCTTGGAAGGATATGGACTTCCTTCTCACGTACAAGACTTCTCACGCCCCAAAATTTTTCTCCAAAAATCTTCTTCTTTTCATGCCCCACTCTTCTCCTCCTTTTATAACAACGTCAAATGTCTTATCCAAAAGAAAAGATAAAGATGAGTAATTGCACATTTGAATTCAAATCAAATTTTGAATTTAAATGGATACTAACTCATTCCTTATCCACTAAAGGCGTGAGGCATGGCTTAAATTGTGCATGGAGTGATTTCATGAGAAACTTTTTCTCATGTAATAAATAGGACGTAAAAAAAGAGATAAGGTGCAAAGATCGATTGTCCATTCAAATTCAAACTTTATTTTGAATTTGAATGGCCAACCAATCATCCTTATCCATTCATATGGCACATTAAAGTTGGGCATGGAGAGGGCTTGGCGTGAGAAAAAAATTCATGAGAAGTTCCTTCTCATGAATTCAAATGGGTGCAATGGAAATGAGGTGGCGCATGGAGATTGGGTCAAGGTGGTTTAATTATTTAAACCAACCTAATTGAACCAAATAAGTTAGGTCCAATTAGACTAATTTAAATCCAACTAAATTAAGCTCAATAAAATCTTAATCAAATCAAGAATTGATTAAGCCCAACTCCTGATCAAATCAGGGACCAAACCATCTCGATGATTAGGTCAACTCTTAACCTAATCGGATCAAACCGAACTGAATCCAATTCAATTGGACTTGATCCAAAAATAATTACTCAATCAAATTGAGTTAATTAGCGATCAAATCACTAATTAAACCTCTCATAAATACTGAGTCCAAATCCGATGGGCAATCAGGCATCAGAATTCATCGATATGTAACCCTGATCGAAAAATCCCAACCAATGGGACTCTTGACCCCGGTACCCATAATGTGTGGAACTCATGATCAAAGAATCCTGATTCTCGATCACTGAGTCTCAAACATGTAAGATTCTACATCAGCCATCAGATCAGATAGGAACTTCTAATGTGTGTGACCCCGTAGGTTCGAACCTAAGCTAGTAGCACAGGAACCAATTTCTGTATTAATCGAAGTGACCATCTAGCAATGGTACCCGACATCTGGATAGGTCGAAGAGTCGCAATCGCAATACTCAGAACCTACATGAATATGGTTACTGTATAATTCATCCTTTTGACCCCTGTGTTTAGGATGACTCAGGATTAAACTGTCAACCCTGATCAGATCATCCGAATCGTGCTCAACTCAAACAGTCCTGTGACTCCTCACAAGAACTACCCTGGCCAAGATTTTGCTAAATTAAAACATGACTGTACACTGCTCCTAAACTGGAGTGGTCAATCCCATCTTAACACACGCACCGATAAGTCAAGTACTTGACTACACCCAGCAGCCTTCCGTCACTGAATTAAAAATTCAGGTAGTCCAGTGCCTAAGTGCAGTGAGTTGCTTGTAAGTTACCGTGGCGGTCTCAGGTCGGAGGAATATTTATACCCATATTCCATCGGAGCAAATCTTGATAGCAGAAATAGCTCCGGAGTCGGTCACGTTCAGTGCAAATGTACCCTTACATCTCACCTGTATGCCATACCAGTGTCTCCACACTCATTGGTTAAGAGGACAACCAACCTATATGGCACACAACGACCTATGCTTGATAAACGTTGTCGTCCTTGATAACAACGTATCATTTGATCATGAATAGATTTAAGGACTAAACGACAAATCCTCCTTTGTCGAGTCTAAATAGTCCTAAGGACTTCACCACAACATAGGAGTTCATTAGAAGATGAAATATTTTGTGATGAAAAAATACTAAAATAATTTTTATTGATTCATGATTCATGTACAAATATAAAAAATAAGCACAACCATCAACAGACTGACGATTGGCTTTGAGATACTATTCCCAACAATCTCTCACTTGACGTAAAGCCAATTGGTGCAGTATCTAATACCCATCTTCGACTTGTAGTTGTCGAACTACTTCATCGCAATGGCTTTAGTGAATGGGTCAGCCAGGTTCTCCTTCCCGTCGATCTTCTGAAGATCGACGTCATCTCGATCCATAATTTTTCGGATGAGATTGTAGCAGTGCAGAATATGCTTCATCCGCTGGTGTGCCTTTGGTTCCTTCACCTGAGCAATGGCTCCAGAGCTGTCACAGTAGAGCAAAACTGGACCAACAAGGGAGGGTGCTACTCCGAGCTTGGTGATGAATTTTTTCAGCCACACCACTTCTTTGGCAGCATCTGATGCAGTGACATACTCCACCTCGCAAACTGAATCAGCCATTGTGTGCTGCTTGAAACTTTTCCAGCAGACAGCCCCACCATTAAGGGTAAAAATAAATCCTGACACACTTTTGCTGTCATCGTGATCAGACTGGAAACTAGAGTCTGTAAACCCTATAAGTCTCAAGTTCGATTCACCATAAACAAGCCACTGTTCCTTCGTATTTCTTAAATACTTCAGGATGGTTTTAACAACCTTCTAGTGATTCTCCCCTGGATCAGATTGGTATTTACTCACTACCCCTAGTGAGTATGCCACATCTGGTCGTGTACATGTCATGGTGTATATGATAGATCCCATTGTCGAAGCATATGAAATTCTATCTATACACTCTCTCTCTTGAGGTGTTGTCGGACAATCTCTCTTCGAGAGAGAAATTCCATGGCCTATCGGAAGATAGCCTTTCTTGAAATTCTTCATGCTGAACCTCTTCAGCATAGTATCAATGTACGTGGACTGAGATAAACCAAGCAACCTTTTAGATCTATCCCTATAGATCCTCATCCCTAGGATGTAAGAAGCTTCTCCCAGATCCTTCATGGAGAACTGTGACGACAGCCAAATCTTTATTCTCTGTAATGCAGGGACATCATTTTCGATTAAGAGAATATCATCCACATACAATACAAGAAATACTACTACTGGACCATTAGCCTACTTATAAATGCATGGCTCTTCTCCGTTCTTAACGAAGCCATACGTCTTGATCGTCTTATCAAAACGTATGTTCCAACTCTGTGATGCCTGCTTAAGTCCATAAAGGACCTCTGTAGCCTGCACACCTTAGACTCATCTGTGGATGTGAATCCTTCAGGTTGTATCATATACACCTTTTTATCTAGCTCTCCATTTAGGAAAGCTATCTTCACATCTATCTGCCAGATTTTATAGTCCAGATGGGCAGCTATTGCAAGCATAATCCGAATAGATTTGAGCATTGCCACAGGAGAAAATATCTCGTCATAGTCTATACCATAACGTTGACGATATCCCTTGGAAACCAGACGAGCTTTATAGGTTTTCACCTTTCCATCTGTGCCTCTCTTCCTCTTGAAGACCCACTTACACCCTATGGGTTTTACTCCTTCGGGTGGGTCAACCAATGTCCACACATCATTGACCTTCATGGACTCCATTTCGGATTTCATGGCCTCTAGCCATTTCTCAGAGTCGGATCTTTGCATTGCATCTATGTAGGTGATCGGATCCTCATCGTTTTCATCAAGTTCGATAAGATCGTCATCCCGGACCAAGAAACCATAGTATCTGTCCGGTTGATGTGGTACTCTACCAGATTGCCTTAAGGGTGCTTGAACAATGGGCTCCAAATCTGATCTAACCAAATTCGGTTCAGGTTCAGCAACTTGTGTCGATTTTTTCACCTGCCGAACTTCGTCAAGTTCGATCTTAGAGGCAACAGTCCCTTCACCAAGAAACTCCTTTTCCAAAAAGATTGCCTTAAGGATGACAAATACTTTTTGCTCATCAGTTAGGTAGAAGTAATATCCTTTGGTCTCTTTTGGGTACTTTATAAAATTACACTTGTCAGACCTAGGTCCAAGCTTGTCCGTAATTAAATGTTTAACATAAGCCGGACACCCCCAAACCCTAAGGTGCGAGAGTACTGGCTTACGTCCTATCCATATCTCATATGTCGTTTTGGTTACAGACTTACTCGAAACTCTATTTAGAAGGTAACAAGCCGATTCGAGCACATATCCCCAAAGAAAGATCGACAGACCAGCAAACCCCATCATGGATCGAACCATGTCCAACAAGATCCGATTTCTCCTTTCAAACACACCATTATGTTGTGGTGTTCTAGGAGGAGTCCTCTGAGAGAGAGTCCTATTCTCCCCAAGATATGTCAGAAAATCATTGGAAAGGTATTCACCTCCTCGATCAGATGGAAGAGTTTTAATATACTTTCCAGTTTGTTTTTCTACCTCATTTCGGAATAGTTTGAACATTTCAAACGACTCCGATTTATGCTTCATTAAATAGACACACCCATACCTCGATAGGTCGTCTGTGAAGGTTATGAAGTAGAAATATCCACCTCTTGCACTTGAGCTCATGGGTCCACATACATCAGAATGTACCAGAGCCAAGAGTTCACTAGCTCGCTCACTTTTTTCAGTAAAAAGTGATTTGATCATTTTATCAAGAAGACAGGACTCACAGGTTGGAAGTTGTTGCTCCTAGATTGATTTTGATGATTACAAAGCAGATTGAAGGGATACAAACAATTGAAAAAGTCCTTATGCTCTTCAAGGGCAAAATCGTAATTTTGCTAAAATCCTGATTTGATAGTACCATTTGGTAGAACAAATGATTTGAAATCTATTGGTGAAAATTTCATTATGTTTGGACTAATATTTCTGAAGTTATGAAGGTTTGAAGTGCATGAGTCGACTCATGAGTCAACTCATGGCACTATGAGCTGAATGGCACGAAAAAAATTCCCATGGCACGCTGGATTTTTTGGCTTGGCACGACCTGTGAGTCGACTCATGAGTCGACCCACAAGGCATGAGTCGACTCATGAGTCGACCCCTGCTGATTTGAACCGAAAAATTCAGAAATCAGATCTTCTGGTCTGTTGCAACAGAAGTCGACTCATGAGTCGACTCCTGAAGCATGAGTCGACTCATGAGTCGACCCCTGCGACGGGAAATGTCAGCAACGGCTATTTTTTTGCCCGTTTTAATTGCCATTTATGCTTCCTAAAAATCCTCTAACGGCTCTTTATCTGCCTAAATTGTTTTCTCTTGCTTCTAATGCTACAAAATGCTTTAAATGATGAAAGAAATTGCAGATTAAATAGCGGATCAAACGTGAAATCAAATGTAGAGAAGAGAAGAAAAGAGAGGAAAAAGAGAAGAACAGAAGAGAGGATCCGAAATTTGCAAGAAAAAGCCTGAGATCAAAGAAATATCCATAGAGAAAAAGAGAGAGGATCCACAATATACCAGAGAGATTGTGAAAGAGAAAAGGAAGATCTTTCAAGGAGAGAATTCTTCACGCCTATCGTTTCAACCTTGATCTAGAGATCGTTCAAAGCTTTCAAGAGATCTTCAATCAACAATCAACCTCTTCTCAAGCGTTCAACTGTTCATTCATCTTGAGAAAATCTGAAAAAGGGGTTCTTCATTTGAGTAAAGCTTTTATTGTTATATTTGCTCATTTAAGGAGCTGTTTTTGTATTCATCTGTGCTCTAAATATTCTTACTCTTTGTGAGTTTTTGCTCTTGTTTTTGGAGGATTTCCAAAATAAGGAAAGGTTGATCCGAACCTGAAATCGGAGTGTTGTGGGTTGGCTTGTACCCGGGAAACAAGTGTTCTAGCTTGGGATAGCTAGGGTCGGAGTTTCCGACGTCCTGTATTCTAGCTTGGGATAGCTAGTGTCGGAGTTTCCGACGTTTTGTATTCGGGTTGAATACAAAGGATAGTGGATTAAAATTCCCAAGTGGGATCTTGGGGAGTGGACGTAGGTGCAAGGTTAGCACCGAACCACTATAAATCCTTGTGTTTGTGGTGTGCTTTATCGCTTTATCTTATTTATATCCTTGCAATACTGCTTTAGTTAATATTGATTTAAAGCCATTATTTTGTTCTTCATAAGTTATCTGTTGGGCTTAAAATTTTTAGAAACCCAATTCACCCCCCCTCTTGGGTTGCATAGCTGGGCAACAAGTGGTATCAGAGCCAGTGCTCTAGCCCTTCTTTGATCTAACAATCAAAGAGCCAAAGATCTATGGCAACCCATGTTGGAACTTCTCTAGCCGAGGGGCAATCAACAAACCGACCTCCACTTTTCAATGGGTCTAATTACACCTATTGGAAAGCTCGGATAAAGATTTTCATACAAGCACTCGACTATGATATGTGGAGTATCATAGTGAATGGTCCTCACACACCCACCAAGATTATAGATGGTGAGGAGTCAACCAAACCCGAGAAAGAATGGGATGAGGTTGACAAGAAATTAGCACAATTAAATGCCAAAGCTATGAATGTTCTTTATTGTGCACTAGATGCTAGTGAATTTAATCGCATTTCTACTTGTGCATCTGCTAAAGAAATATGGAATAGGTTAGAAGTCACCCATGAGGGAACAAATCAAGTAAAAGAGTCTAAAATAAACATGCTTGTACATAAATATGAATTGTTCAAAATAGAGCATGATGAGTCCATAACTGCTATGTTCACTCGTTTTACTGATATAATCAATGGTTTAAAGAGTCTTGGCAAATCTTATACTAACAGTGAACTTGTAAGGAAGATTCTCAGGTCACTGCCAAGAACTTGGGAAGCCAAGGTGACTGCCATCCAAGAAGCAAAGGACTTGAACACTCTACCTCTAGAAGAGCTTCTTGGATCCTTGATGACTCATGAACTTAGCATGATACAACATCAAGAGGATGAAATCAAAAAGAAAAGAACCATTGCCCTCAAATCCACAACTTCACCTGATTATGAAACAGATGACTCTGAAGATGAAGATCAGGATGAGGAGATGGCTCTCATCACCCGAAAATTCAAGAAGTTTCTAAGAAAAAGAAAACAGGGGATGAGAAAGAAATTTACAAAAGGGGATCAAAGCATAGAAAAGGAGAAAGATCAAACCCCTATATGCTACGAGTGCAAGAAGCCAGGACATTTCAGATCCGAATGTCCTCAATTGAAGAAAGGTCCAAAGAAATTCAAAAAGAAGGCAATGATGGCGACCTGGAGTGCTAGTGATGACTCAAGCTCCGACGAGGAAACCTCAACCGAACAAGCCAATCTGTGCCTGATGGCACATGAAAATGAGGTAACTTCTGAATCCACTAGTGAATTTACTTTTGAAGAATTGCATGAAGCTTTCTATGATTCAATTGATGAATTAAAGAAACTAGGGAAGAAAAACAAAGAGCTGAAATTGGAAAATCAGTCCTTAGTGAAACAAGCTGAAATTCTTTCAATTGAAAAATTCACATTGATTCAAGAAAATCAAAACTTTAAGGATGAAATTAACAAACTGAAATCTATAGTAGATAAGTTCACCTTAAGTTCAAACAAGCTAAATATGATCCTTGATAATCAGAAAGCTATATATGATAAGGCTGGACTTGGTTATAAACCCCTGAAGAAACAAAAATTTTTGAAGGATATTTATGCAAATTATTCAAGCAAAAAGCCTACAAATATTACTTGTTTTAAATGTGGAAGAATAGGACATAAATCATACACATGTCTTATTAACAGATATGCAAACACAAAGAAAATATGGGTTCCAAAAGGAACCATTCTGACTAACCTGAAAGGACCCAAGAAAGCTTGGGTACCTAAGACAGAAACTTGATCTGTGCTTGCAGGTGTATCTAGCATCCCAAGAAGGAAACAGGAAATGGTATCTTGACAGCGGATGCTCGAGACACATGACTGGTGATGAATCACAATTCATCACGCTTGATGGAGGGATGGTCACCTTTGGAGATAATGGCAAAGGAAAGATCATCGGGATAGGTAACATTGGTATCACTCCCTCCAAATACATTGAGAATGTTTTACTTGTTAAAGGTTTAAAGCATAACTTACTTAGCATTAGTCAATTCTGTGATAAAGGGTATAAAGTAAGTTTTGAATCATCTGTATGCATTGTGACGAGTCCTATTAACGATGGCATTAAATTTATAGGACATAGGCATGGCAATGTTTATATGGTAGACTTGAATGATTTAACTAAATTAGACATGCAATGCCTAGTTTCCTTAAATGCTAAAATAAATGAGACTAGTTGGCTGTGGCATCGTAGACTTGCACATATTAGCATGCATTCTCTTTCAAAATTAATCAAAAAGGATTTAGTTCTCGGTTTGCCAAAATTAAATTTTGAAAAGGATAGAATTTGTGATGCATGCCAATTAGGTAAACAAACTAGAATATCATTTAAATCCAAAAACACTATTTCAACTTCTAGACCTTTAGAGCTCTTACATATGGATTTATTTGGACCAACTAAAACCACTAGTCTAGGAGGAAAACGATATGGATTTGTAATAATTGATGATTACTCTCGTTTTACTTGGGTTTTCTTTTTAGCTCTCAAAAATGAAACTTTTCAAATTTTCACGGAATTTCATCGAAAAGTCACTAATGAAAAAGGGTTTTCAATTCAAAATATTAGAAGTGATCATGGAACAGAATTTGAAAATCATGACTTTGAAAATTTTTGTGATGAAAATGGAATTGGCCACAACTTCTCTGCTCCTAGGACACCCCAACAAAATGGGGTAGTTGAAAGGAAAAATAGAACCTTAGAAGAAATGGCCCGTACCATGCTCTGTGAAAGCAACCTTCCAAAATATTTTTGGGCGGAAGCTATTAACACAGCATGTTACATTTTAAATCGTGCTTTAATAAGACAATTTTTAAAGAAAACCCCCTATGAACTTTGGAAAGGAAGAAAACCAAATATTGCCTATTTTCATGTTTTTGGTTGCCGATGTTTTGTATTAAATAATGGCAAAGAAAAACTTGGTAAATTTGATGCAAAATCAGATGAAGCAATCCTTCTAGGCTACTCCTCCACTAGTAAAGCATTTAGAGTGTTCAACAAAAGAACCTTAGTAGTTGAGGAGTCCATACATGTTGTCTTTGATGAATCTAACGATCTTCCTTCAAGGAAGAATAAGGGTGTTGATGATGCAGATCCACTAATAGAAGGTATGAAGGAGATCACTCTAAAAGATTCAGCAACTCCAGAAGACAAGGATCAAGAAGATGAACAAAATGAGAAAGGTGAAGAAATTCAAGAACAACCTCAAGGTACAAATGACTTACCCAAGGAATGGAGGTATGTTCACAACCACCCTAAGGAATTAATTATCGGAGATCCTATGCATGGGGTAAAAACACGTTCTTCACTTAGAGATGAACTTAATCATTGTGCTTTTGTATCTCAACTTGAACCTAAAACTTTTGAAGAAGCTGAAAATGATCATAACTGGATTAATGCTATGCAAGAAGAACTCAGTCAATTTGAAAGAAATAATGTTTGGACCTTAGTGAAAAGACCTAAAGATTATTCAATAATTGGCACTAAATGGGTCTTTAGAAACAAATTAGATGAGCATGGAAATGTAATTAGAAATAAAGCAAGACTGGTTGCTAAGGGATATAATCAAGAAGAAGGAATTGATTTTGATGAAACCTTTGCACCTGTTGCTAGATTAGAAGCCATTAGACTTCTACTTGCTTATGCTTGCTTTATGAAATTCAAACTATTTCAAATGGATGTTAAAAGTGCATTTTTAAATGGATATATTTCTGAAGAAGTATATGTAGAACAACCCCCTGGATTTGAAAATCATGCTTTTCCCAATCATGTCTTTAGATTAAATAAAGCTTTATATGGTCTAAAACAAGCACCTAGAGCATGGTATGAAAGGCTAAGCAAATTTCTACTAAATAATGGTTTCTCAAGAGGCAATGTGGATACAACTCTATTTATTAAAAGAAACCAAAATGATATGCTAATTATACAAATTTATGTTGATGACATAATTTTTGGGTCTACTAATGAATCCCTTTGTCAAGACTTTGCTAAGCTTATGCAGGGAGAGTTCGAGATGAGCATGATGGGAGAACTCACCTTCTTCCTCGGACTCCAAATCAAACAATCAAAAGAGGGAATCTCCATCACCCAAAGCAAGTACACCAAGGAACTACTCAAAAGATTTGGAATGGAGAACTGCAAACCAATTGGCACACCAATGAGTCCCTCATGTAAGCTTGACAAGGATGATGAAGGTAAAAGCGTAGACTTAAAATACTATAGAGGTATGATTGGCTCATTATTATATTTAACTGCAAGTAGGCCTGATATCATGTTTAGTGTTTGCTTATGTGCAAGATATCAATCTAATCCTAAGGAATCTCATTTGAATGCTGTTAAAAGAATCCTTAGATACTTAAATGGTACACAAACTATAGGGTTATGGTACTCTAAGGACTCACAAATTAATTTGTTAGGATATTCTGATGCTGATTTTGCTGGATGTAAATTAGATAGAAAAAGCACAAGTGGAACTTGCCAATTTCTTGGAGTTAACCTAATCTCATGGTTTAGCAAGAAACAAAATTCGGTAGCACTGTCTACGGCTGAGGCCGAATACATTGCAGCCGGAAGTTGTTGTGCTCAAATCTTGTGGATTAAGCAACAACTCGAAGATTTTGGAATCAAACTTAATGAAACACCAATAAAATGTGATAATACAAGTGCTATAAATCTATCTAAAAATCCAATACAACACTCAAGATCTAAACATATTGAGATAAGACATCATTTTATAAGAGAACATGTTCAAAACAAAAATATAATTCTTGAATATGTTTGCACTGAAAATCAATTAGCTGATATCTTTACAAAGGCCCTTAGTGAGGAAAGATTCTGTGAAATTAGGAGAAATCTAGGAATTCTAGATCCATTTGTCTGAAATTTCTCAATTTCCAAAGAATAGATGTCAAAATCTCTTAGAGCTCAATTTTCAACATCTATCCTAGTTCCAAAAGCTCAGGTTTATCACTCTAAAAACTTATCATTGAGCAAAATTCTTTCTCCCAAAATTTTGAATTTTTCTGGAATTTATTTGCATTTTTCCTGATTTTCTGAACTTCATGAGTCGACCCCCATGAGTCGACTCAATGGCAAACTTGTAAATCCCACCAACTTCCATCGGGTTCATTGTTTTTAAAAATGGGAAACCTGTTTATGAGACGACTCATCTTCTCGTCGTCTTCCTTCCGAAAGCCGTCCTCTCCAAACTTCTGTTTTGCTCCAAATTCAAAGATTAATTTCGAGGCAATTCTCCATCCTTCTCTCCACCAAAAATCGCCTCCTTGAAAAGGATTTTTCTGTGCATTCTCGCAGTGTTTGGCGCGGGTGGAACGTGCCCTAGAACTTCACCGTTCATTCAAAATCCACTTCTTTTTTCCACCAAAATTCTTCTTTACTCTTTAGTGATCCCTCCTCCACTGAATTCAAGTCTTCTTGTCTGCTACCTTATTGGATATGGCTCCAAAGATGAAACTTCCCCAAAGAAGGAAATCAATCCGAGACCTGAGAAATTGTCCGAAAGAAAAGGCATGCTCAGTCTTCCACTGTTCCCAATCCAGTTTCAGTACCTGCTCAAGGTCCCTCTCAACCCTCCATAAGCCCCATGTAAATCTTCTTTCTGATAGAAAAGTAGAAACCGGGAAAAATATAGATTTTCGGTTCTTTGAGAAAGAAGGCTTTATTTTGCTACCAAGATCAAAAATCAAGGATGGGAACTTTATTGCTCTCTTAAGGAAGTCACCTATGTTGATCTAGTCAGAGAGTTCTACCAGAACCTAAATTATGGAAACGGATCTGTGACTTCAACTGTAAAGGGGATTGACATCTGTTTGGATTCTAGGATATTGGGAGAGATACTTCAGTTGCCTAGTGAAGGATACTCATATATGGAACTCCCAATTAAAGAAGAAGGGATCAGAATTATCTTAGGAGAAGATTTTTCAGGAAGTTTAAACAGATTGGAAGCAAAGCTACTGTCCATTGAGATGAGGGTCCTGCATCAGATTGTGACAAAACTATTCTTTCCTAGGAGTGGTAGACATGACTTACTATCTGGCAGAGATGTATGTGTCATGTTTCATATCATCACTCAGACCCCCTTAAACCTCCCTACACTTATGATAGAGGCCATGAGAGAAACTTTGAACAGATCCAAGGCACACTTGCCTTATGGTATGGCCCTTACTAGAGTTTTTAGGAGGTTTGGAGTTAGCTGTGAAGGGGAGACACCTACCAAGCTCTCACATGTGGACACTTTCAACCAACACAGCCTGCACCGAATGGGAATTACAAAGACTGTTGGTGGTTGGATCAAGGGCTCTGAAGAAAGAGCTGAGGAGAGAGCTGAGGAAAGAGCTGAAGACAGAACTGAAGGCAGAGTAGAAGAAGAAGGTCCAACTTCTCCTGTACATGATTTCAGGGCAGCTTCACCAGATACCCAGTTCATTCATGATACTGAGGCTGGCCCTTCTGAGTTTACTAGGATGCCCACACCAGTGTATCAGCCAGAGAGCAGAGCACCTCATTCAGAGTTCAGACTGGCTGACGATCAGATCGAGCATATATCTCAGCGTGTGGCTTCTTTGTTGTCTAGCCAGTGGAGTAGTACTTCTTTTGCACCTGGAGCTACTTCTTCTGATCAGACCATTACTCCCCACATCTCCACTGTATTTCAGATGATTTCAGATCAGTCCGTCAGGATACAGCAGCTTGAGGATACAGTCTGGAGACTTACTGGCAGAGTTCTTGACTTGCAGGGGCAAGTTCTTGCATTGGCCCATCCCCAGCCACAGGAGTCTACTATTGAGGTCACAGACCTCACTGCAGAGGCTGGAAGGCTCAGAGGAGCATTAGAAGGTGGATATGAGCTACTGAGGAAAGAGATCAGAGGATCGAGTGAGCATGCTACCACCCAGTTCACTGCTCTACTTCAATCTGTTTCCAGAGCACTGAACGTACTTGATTCTATCAGACTCATGGTATCAGCCCTAGTATCTCAGCGTTCTCAGCCTCCCAGTTCATCTCGTTCTCCTACTCGTGGCAGAGGCAGACGGGGTAGAGGACGCACTTCTGATCCATCATCTCCTCACCCTATATCTGATGACTCCGATCCATGATTTGTCTTGATCATTGACTTATCTTGATCTTTACTAGGTTCTAGGAGTTAGTATCTTGTTCTAGGATCTATACCTTGGGGCCATGTATTGACATTTAGCTGGTTGAATTTTATGTATTGAAACAATTATGATATAAATGGAATCATCTTTTACCTATATTTCTACCTCTTTGTAATGATTATATTTTGGTTATAATTCAATCTCCGATACATCTGTTGAAATTTATCTTCTCCTTATTGTTGTTTGCTATTGATAATTGCTATATTGAGGGGGAGCAAACATCTGTGAAAAACTCTAAAGAGGAAGAAATTAAAGAATATTTTCAGAAAAGGAAAAGAAAGAGTTAACTATGTTTGATGATGTCAAAAAGGGGGAGAAATTAAAATTAAACAAAAATTGAAATTAGACAAAAAGCAAAACCCTAAATTATGAGAAAAAGGGGGAGAAATTAAATTAAAACAAATATTGAAAAAATTAAATAAATATTGGAGAAATTAGACAAACAAAACTTTGAGAAATTTTGGTATCGAAATTTGGTATCAGACAGAGAAATTTGGTATCAGACAGAACTTTAATCCATCAAAAGCAAAATCATGAGTACAATGCAAATAAGTATTTTTTATATATATGCTCTGATATTCAAACTTGCTTTTGAAATTTTACTCACCTTGAGACATCAATAAGAAATTTGTTTTACTCTGATTCATCCTACAATTTCTTTCAACTTGATCTGATACATGATAACATTTGATCCGATACAGTGTGAAGGTTTCTCTAAAATATTATAACATTTGCTCTAATACTGTATGAAATTTGCTCTGATACATTATAAAATCTTTTCTGATATCATTGTAAAAATTATTTTTGCTCTGATACATAGAAAAAGTTATTTATCTTCTCTTGCTCTGAAATATCTTGAACTCAAAATGATCTAATACCCTTTTCAAATCTTTAAGAAAATGGACAAACTATTTTTGCATTTATATTACATGCCAAAAGAATCATACTCTTTTCAAGCATATACACCCATAATGGATTCTTTTGAAATTAATGCTTTAACATAAATATTTTTGTTCATATGTTTTGTCATCATCAAAAAGGGGGAGATTGTTGCTCCTAGATTGATTTTGATGATTACAAAGCAGATTGAAGGGATACAAACAATTGAAAAAGTCCTTATGCTCTTCAAGGGCAAAATCGTAATTTTGCTAAAATCCTGATTTGATAGTACCATTTGGTAGAACAAATGATTTGAAATCTATTGGTGAAAATTTCATTGTGTTTGGACTAATATTTTTGAAGTTATGAAGGTTTAAAGTGCATGAGTCGACTCATGAGTCAACTCATGGCACTATGAGCTGAATGGCACGAAAAAAAAATTCCCATGGCACGCTGGATTTTTTGGCTTGGCACGACCTGTGAGTCGACTCATGAGTCGACCCACAAGGCATGAGTCGACTCATGAGTCGACCCCTGCTGATTTGAACCGAAAAATTCAGAAATCAGATCTTCTGGTCTGTTGCAACAGAAGTCGACTCATGAGTCGACTCCTGAAGCATGAGTCGACTCATGAGTCGACCCCTGCGACGGGAAATGTCAGCAACGGCTATTTTTTGCCCGTTTTAATTGCCATTTATGCTTCCTAAAAATCCTCTAACGGCTCTTTATCTGCCTAAATTGTTTTCTCTTGCTTCTAATGCTACAAAATGCTTTAAATGATGAAAGAAATTGCAGATTAAATAGCGGATCAAACGTGAAATCAAACGTAGAGAAGAAAAGAGAAGAAAAAGAGAAGAACAGAAGAGAGGATCCGAAATTTGCAAGAAAAAGCCTGAGATCAACGAAATATCCATAGAGAAAAAGAGAGAGGATCCACAATATACCAGAGAGATTGTGAAAGAGAAAAGGAAGATCTTTCAAGGAGAGAATTCTTCACGCCTATCGTTTCAACCTTGATCTAGAGATCGTTCAAAGCTTTCAAGAGATCTTCAATCAACAATCAACCTCTTCTCAAGCGTTCAACCGTTCATTCATCTTGAGAAAATCTGAAAAAGGGGTTCTTCATTTGAGTAAAGTTTTTATTGTTATATTTGCTCATTTAAGGAGCTGTTTTTGTATTCATCTGTGCTCTAAATATTCTTACTCTTTGTGAGTTTTTGCTCTTGTTTTTGGAGGATTTCCAAAACAAGGAAAGGTTGATCCGAACCTGAAATCGGAGTGTTGTGGGTTGGCTTGTACCCGGGAAACAAGTGTTCTAGCTTGGGATAGCTAGTGTCGGAGTTTCCGACGTTTTGTATTCGGGTTGAATACAAAGGATAGTGGATTAAAATTCCCAAGTGGGATCTTGGGGAGTGGACGTAGGTGCAAGGTTAGCACCGAACCACTATAAATCCTTGTGTTTGTGGTGTGCTTTATCGCTTTATCATATTTATATCCTTGCAATACTGCTTTAGTTAATTAATATTGATTTAAAGCCATTATTTTGTTCTTCATAAGTTATCTGTTGGGCTTAAAATTTTTAGAAACCCAATTCACCCCCCCTCTTGGGTTGCATAGCTGGGCAACACTAATATTTTTTCCTTTTAGTTATGGCCAACACACTATTCCTTTATTTGCTATTGGATAGCGACAAGCTCACCAGACCCAACTTCGATAGCTGGTATCAAAAGTTGAAGATCGTATTGGAGCACGAGAAAATTTTGTATGCCCTTATAGATCAGGCACCTGAAGAACCTACAGCTAATGCTCCTCGTGCTGCGAAAAATACTTACATGAAGTGGCTTAATGATCACACGAATGTGCATTGCGTCATGAGGGCAGCTATGAACGATGAACTTAGTCGTAAGTTTGAGGATGCGCAGCCTGAGGAAATGATTCAAATGTTGAATGAGTCCTTCGGTACCTATGAGGATGCAGAGAGATATAAAACCTCCTGCGCAGTGTTTAATGCCCGTATGTGAGAGGAAGCTTCAGTCACCAATCATGTATTATACATGATTGAGTAGATTGAATGCCTTAACAAACTTGACTTTCTATTGCATGAACAGTTAGGCAAGGATGCTATCCTCAATTCGCTACCAAAATCCTATCTATCCTTTCTCAGTCATTATAGACTGACGAAGCCTACAGTAAACTACCATGGTTTGCTAGGGTTATTGCAGACTTTTGAGAAGGATCACCAGCTCTAAAAGAGAAAAGAAGAAAAATGTGCAAACATCTCATGCCATCGATCCCAAGCAGAGCAAACTATCAAAAGTTGATAAGAGCCAGGCAGAGTGCTTCTTCTATAAGGAGCTGGATCATTGGAAAAGAAATTGTCCTACTTATATAGCCACCTTTGACCCAAACAGGCCTAAGAATAAGAGAAAGAGGCAAGTGGTTGCTTCACAAGGTATTTATATGATAACACCTTATAATTTCTCTGTTTGTGATACTACTACCTGGGTATTGGATGCCGAAAGTCCTATTAATATATGCAATTTATGGCAGGGACTGCAGGTAAGTAGAAAATTTTGAGAGGGTGAGCGGTTCCTTAACGTTGGAGATGGAAGCTTTGTTCCAGTTCTGATCTTAAAAACTTTGCAGCTTGTCTTCGAGTCCATTAGTGTCATGTTAGATGATTGTCATTATTGTCCTTCTTTTATGATGAATGTCATCTCTATAGGCCTTTTAGCCAAACTTGGTTTCAAGTTTATAATAAAGGATGAGTTTTGTGATATCATTATGAATAATACTATAATTATACGTGAACAATTAAAACATGGAATATACATAATATCATGGTCTGTTAGTGTAATGTACATATTGGAGCATGATCCTGGCTCCTCCCATGGATCTTGGGTGTAGCGGAACCAGCAACGAACAGATCTGGAGACTCCTGGACTCGATCTAAGGCCCTTGACGAAATCAGCCTGGTTGCTGTCTTCTTCATCAGCCTTTCGTTCCAGATGAAGAATGCCTCTGAAATCACCTCTAAAAAATACAAGATCTAGTACCCAACTAGAACAGGCCTGGACTGAGGTCTTTCAATTTGTAGATCTCAAATCGGGGTGTTCTAGATAGGGAAGAAGGTAGATGGAGACAGACCTTGCAGATCTATCCTGCTGCAGCCTTTCCTGTAGATCTGTTGATGGAGATCTCACCCACACCTCAAACGACCTCAGATCAACTCCAGATCAAAAAGAAACTTGTATCAAACTCTTCTCAAGGGATTCTAGGTCCTGGACCTGATGCTTGGGTGGCTGCAAGAGAGGAGGGGAGCAATCTGGTTGGCGGCTGCAAGGGGGAAGGGGCTAGCGCCTCCTTGCTTTTCTTTCCTTTTTAGGACCTGGCGGCAAGAAACCCTAGGGTTTCTTGCTCCTGGGGCATGGAGAATTGCTGGAGAGAGAGGGAGAAGAGAGAGAGAGAGACTTGGGAGAAAGAGTTCTATATTTTCTTGGCTTAATCAAACCTATACACAGTATATGTATATATAAACACAGGGTCAAGTGATCCAAATCCAAAACTCCCTTGACCAACTCTATGGGAGATTAGGTTAACCCAAGCCCATGTATACCCATAACTCAACCTAATCTCACCTATCCTGGGCCCAGACCTGGTCCATAAAGAATTGGTCCCTTGAGGCCCACATAACCTAGACCTCAAGAACTCGAAAGGCCCACAGCCTTTCAACCTAGAGCCCAACTAGCCCTAGAGCCTCCATGAAGCCCTCATGAATGATGGACCTTGGCCTTAGCCTTGGTCCCCTGAGCCTTGGGCATACCACCTGGATCACAACAATCTCCACTTTGGTGTCCCAAGGCCTCAACCAGCTCCACTCTGTCCATCAGTCGAATCAGCTCAACACATCTCTGAAAGCTGTCCCGTGGAAGTACCTTCGTAAGTGCATCAACTGGGTTCTCCTTGGTGTGTACCTTTAACAGCTCCACCTTGCCATCCTCCACAAGCTCTCTAATCCGATGATATCGAATGTCGATGTGCTTTGTCCTTGCATGATAGACTGAGTTCTATGCTAATAGAAGTGCACTCTGGCTATCACAGTGCACTCTAATAGCCTCCTGAGTAAGGCCCATCTCCGTCAACAAACCCTTCAGCCAAATTGCCTCCTTAGCTGCTTCTGTCAGCCCGATGTACTCTGCCTCTGTAGTGGATAGGGCCGTGATAGGCTGCAGACTCGATCTCCAAGAAATAGGACCTCCATACAAGCTAAAGATGAAGCCTGTCGTAGACCTCCGGGTATCCACATCTCCACCGAAGTCTGCATCTACATAACCGCCAATCAGCCCCTGAGCCTCCCTGGACATGTCAGAGTATCCCACTGCACCTCCTCGCTATCCGTAGCAAATACCAACTTCAACTGAACCCGTCAGGTATCTGAATATCCACTTCAGAGCTCTCCAGTGCTCCCTGCCAGGCTATGCCATGAACCTGCTAACCTGACTCACTGCATGAGCGATGTCTGGCCTACAACAGACCATCGCATACATCAAGCTCCCAACTCCCGAAGCATAAGAAACCTTCTCCATCTCCTGAGCCTCCACCTCAGTCTGTGGTGCCATGGTCTTCGAGAGTCTGAAGTGACCGACAAGTGGTAGCTCCGTCGGCTTTGCTCCCTTCATCCCGAACCTCTCTAAGACCTTCTGTATGTAGCCCCCTTGAGATAGATGCAGCACCCTCTGGGCTCGGTCTCTGAAAATCTCCATGCCTAGGATCTTCCTTGCAAAGCCCAAATCCTTCATCTCAAACTCCCGAGATAAAGATGCCTTCAGATCCTGCACAACCTTCCTACTCTTGCATGCTATAAGCATGTCATTCACATACAAGAGTAGGAACACCCTAGAACCATCCTCCAGAGACTGAACATAAACACAGGGATCAAACTTGCATCTAGAAAGTCCAATGCTGCGCATATAGGAGTCGAACCACTTGTACCATTGCCTCGACGACTGCTTCAGCCCGTACAGCGACTTCTGCAGCAAACAAACCTTTCCCTCTGATCCTGGATCCCTGAAATCGGGTGGCTGCTCCATGTAAATCCTCTTCTCCAAATGCCCATGGAGGAATACCGTCTTGACATCCATCTGCTCCAGCTCTAAATCCTGAGCTGCTACAATACTCAGCAACACTCTGATGGAAGTATATCTGATGACGGGAGAGAAGACCTCGCTGAAGTCGATGCCTTCCTTCTGGGAGTATCCCTTGGCCACTAACCTCACCTTGAATCTGATACCTCCCTGCTCGAAAGGCCCTTCCTTGCAACTGTAGACCCATTTGCAACCAATGGGCCTCTTCCCCTGTGGCAACTGCACCAATCGCCACGTCTGATTCTGGTGGAGAGACTGCATCTCCTCGGACATCGTCTGGACCCATCACTCTCTGTCCTGGCTTTCAATAGCCTCTTGATATGTATATGGGTCTCCATTCGCTGTCACCAGGGCATATGACAGCGTCTCCTCGAAGCCATATCGGTCCGATTACCTGATGGTCCTCTTGGACTTGTGTAGGGCAACACCGATAACAGTCCTCGATCCAGCTCGCTCCTGCTGGACCTCTCCGCCTCGATCATCCATTCGAGTCCTCTCCACCTATGGAGACACCTTAGGTAGGTTCTCCACCTGAATGTCATGTCCTCCAGTAGTACTTGCAAGAGGCAAAATCAAAGAGGTTAGCTGTCCAGCGGTGCCCTGCTGGACCTCCTCCTGCTCCTGCTGCTCCTCCATGCCTGCTCGCCTCCGTAGGACTGACTCCTCATCAAAAGTCACATCCCGACTAATGATGACCTTCTTTTCCAAGGGATTCCACAGCTTGTATCCCTTGACTCCTCATGGATAGCCTAGAAACACCGCCTTGCATGATCTGGCGTCTAGCTTGCTCCGCTCACCAGCTCCAATGTGCACATAGGCCGTGCACCCAAATACCCATAGATGGCCTAGCCCAACTGTCCTCCTAGACCACACCTCCTTTGGAAGCCTGCCATCCAACCTGGTGTGAGGTGACCGATTGACCAAGTAACCTGCTGTGTCAACTATTTCAACCCAGAACACCTTTGGAAGCCCTGTCTGCAGCCTCATGCATCGTGCCTTTTCCAGAAGTATTCTGTTCATCCTCTCGGCCACCCCATTCTGCTGTAGAGTCTCTTTAACTGAGAAGTATCTCCTGATCCCACACTCCTCACAGTAGTCCTGGAACTCTCTGCTGGTGTACTCCCCACCATTGTCTGACCTCAGACACTTCACGCTTCTCCCCTGCTCCTTCTCCACCTCAGCTCTCCAGATCTTGAACTTGGTGAAGACCTCTGACTTCTCTCTCATGAAGTAAATCCAGAGTTTCCTTGAGAAATCATCAATCAGGGTTATGAAGTATCTGGCCCCATTCCTAGCTAAAACTGGGGCTGATCCCCACACATCCATGTGTACTAACTCCAGAGGGGCTGCACTGTGGGCTGTACTGATGTTGAACTGAACTCTCCTCTGCTTTCTCATCTGGCAAGGTTCATAGATCTCCCCTGTAGCACCATCTTCCAGATCAGAGATGAGTCCTCTCCTGCTCAACTCCCTCAGCCCCCTATCACCCATGTGGCCTAGGCGATAGTGCCACATCCTATAAGTCCCCTGCTGGTCCTGTGCTGCAGCTGCTGCATCAGACTCTCCGATCACCACAGATCACTCCATGCGATAGAGGTTATTGTCTAACCTCCTACCTCTCATCACCACCATAGCTCTATTGGAGATGTTCAGTACTCCACTTCTAGCCCTACTGCTGAAGCTGTATCCACTATGCTCCAAGTAGCCTAGTGACACCAGATTCTTTTCCAGATCCGGGATGTGCTTTATATTTGTCAATATCCTCACAATTCCATCAAACATCCTCACCCTGACTGTCCCTATCCCAGCCACCTTGCAAGGATGATTGTCGCCTAGAGTCACTGATCCCTCATCTGTCTTGGTGTATGTCGCAAACCAAGACCTGTGTGGTGTGTAGTGATGTGAGCACGCAGAGTCTAGTGTCTACTCCTCTGTGTAATGTCTATGATCATCTGATACCACAAGTAGATCATCCTCCACCTGCTGTCCAGCAACTACACTCACTGATTCTGAGCCACTTCTTTCTCCCTTCTTGCTCTTCCATAGTGGACATTCTCACTTGAAGTGCCTGAACTCGTTGCACTTGAAGCATTTCACCCCTTTCTTTCCCTTCCTGGACTTGGACCACCCCCTGGACTTGCTTCTGCCTCTGCCTCTACTTGTCCTCTCCCCTACTGCCAAACCCTCCTGGGGAGCCCAATCTCTGGTCAACTTTTTTCTCTGCTCATTAGACCTCAGCACTAAGACCTTGTCCTCATATTCCAGAGTCTCCTTGTCGTAGAGCAGTGTAGTCACCAAAGAGTCATATGATCCTGGTAGTGAACACAAAAGCAACAGGGACTTGTCCTTCTCATCCAGCTTCACCCCGATATTCATCAACTCCGTGCACAACTGGTCGAACCTCTAAATGTGGCCAATCACATCAGATCCCTCCTGCATCTGAAGACTGTACAATCTCTTCTTCAGCATCAGCTTGTTGCACATATTCTTCCCCATATACATGGTGTGCAACTTCGACCAAAGGCCCTTCAGGGTCTTTTCTTCCAGCATCGAATACAACACCGCATCCGCCAAACATCCTCTGATCACCGAGCATGCTTTCTTCTCCAACGATGCCCACTGTCTATCTGTCATTCCCTCAGGCTTCTCATCCAAAGCCTGATCTAGATCTGCTTGCACCAGAAGATCCTCCATCCGAATTTTTCACATGAAAAAATTTTTCTTGCCATCAAACTTCTCGAACTCGACCTTCATATTGCTGCCCATGACTAGATCCAAGCCAAACAAGCAATATAAAATCAAGAAGTGTAGAATATACCTTGATGGTACCTTGCTAAAAATTTTTAACACTTGGGATCTTCAACTTCTCATGCTTGGAACCACTTCCTCACCACTGTGGCTCTGATACCAACTATTGGAGCATGATCCTGGCTCCTCCCATGGACCTTGGGTGCAGCAGAACCAACAACGAATAGATCTGGATACTTCTGGACTCGATCTAAGGCCCTTGACAAAATCAACCTGGTTGCTGTCTTCTTCATCAACCTTTTGTTGCAGATGAAGAACGCCTCTGAAATCACCTCTAAAAAATCCAAGATCTAGTACCCAACTAGATCAGGCCTGGACTGAGGTCTTCTAATTTATAGATCTCAAATCGGGATATTTTAGATAGGGAAGAAGGTAGATGGAGACAGACCTTGTAGATCTGTCCTGCTGCAGCCTTTTCTGTAGATTTGTTGATGGAGATCTCACCCGCACCTCAAACGACCTCAGATCAACTCCAGATCTGAGAGAAACTTGTATCAACCTCTTCTCAAGGGATTTCAGGTCTTGGACCTGATGCTTGGGTGGCTACAAGAGAGGAGGGGAGCAATCTGGTTGGTGGCTGCAAGGGGGAAGGGGCTAGCGCCTCCTTGCTTTTCTTTCCTTTTTAGGACCTGGCGGCAAGAAACCCTAGGGTTTCTTGCTCCTGGGGTGTGGAGAATTGCTGGAAAGAGAGGGAGAAGAGAGAGAGAGAGAGACTTGGGAGAAAGAGTTCTATATTTTCTTGGCTTAATCAAACCTATACACAGTATATGTATATATAAATACAGGGTCAAGTGACCCAAACCCAAAACTCCCTTGACCAACTCTATGGGAGATTAGGTTAACCCAAGCCCATGTACACCCATGACTCGACCTAATCTCACCTATCCTGGACCCGGACCTAGCCCATAAAGAATTGGTCCCTTGAGGCCCACATAACCTAGACCTCAAGAACCCGAAAGGCCCACAGCCTTTCAACCTAGGGCCCAACTAGCCCTAGAGCCTCCATGAAGCCCTCATGAATGATGGACCTTGGCCTTAGCCTTGGTCCCCTGAGCCTTGGGCACACCACCTGGATCACAACAGTACACACCTAGTAAACACCCCAAAATAGATAATGTCAGCGAATCCTACCTTTGGCATTGTAGGCTTGATCATGTGAACAAGAATAGGATTGCCAAGTTGATTAAGGAATGTGTCGTTAAGATAGATGATTGTGAATCATTGCCTACCTATGAATCTTGTCTACTTGGTAAGATGACTAAGTCACCTTTTAAAGGAAAAGGTGAAAGAGTCAGTGATGTCCTAGGTCTAATACATACTGATGTATGTGGGCCTATGAACATAAATACCAGAGAAGGATACTACTACTTCATTACATTTACAGATGACCTATCGAGGTATGGGTATGTCTATCTTATGAAGCATAAGTCAGAATCATTTGAAATGTTCAAATGATTCCATACTGAAGTAGAGAAACAAACTGAAAAGAGTATTAAGATTCTTCGATCAGATTGAGGAGGTGAATACCTCACCAGTGAGTTTCTGACATATTTGAAAGAAAATGGGATTCTCTCATAATAGATCCCTCCTGGAACACCATAACATAATGGTGTGTCCGAGAGGAGGAATCGAACCTTGTTAGATATGATCCGATCCATGATGGACTTTTTCAGTCTGCCAATATCTTTTTGGGGATATACTCTAGAGACTGCCTGCTATATTTTGAATAAGATACCCAATAAATCTGTCGATAAAACTCCATATGAGATATGGACGGGACGTAAGCCGGTGCTCTCACATCTTAGGGTCTAGGGGTATCCAACTTATGTCAAACATTTAAAGACAGATAAGCTTGGACCAAAGTTCGATAAATACTTGTTCGTAGGGTACCTAAAGAAAACTAAATGGTACTACTTTTACCTCACTACAGAACAAAAGGTGTTTGTCAGCAGTCGGGCAGTCTTTTTGAAAAAATAGTTTTTTGGTGAAGGAACTAATGCCTGTAAAATTGAACTTGATAAAATTCATGAGGTGGAAGGACTGACACATACAAAATTAGGTTCGATTGGTGAATCGAATCTAGAGCCAGTAGAGACACCATTAAGGAGATCCGGTAGAGTACCATGTCAACCGGACAGATACTATGATTTCTTGATCTGAGATGTTGATCCTATTGAATTTGATGAGAACGATGAGGATCCGATCACCTATATGGAGGCCATGCAAAGGTCCGACTCTCAAAAATAGCTTGAGGCCATGAAGTCTGAGATGGAGTCCATGGAGATCAATAGTATTTGGACATTAGTTGATCCGCCCGAAGGGATAAAATCCATAGGGTGTAAATAGATTTTCAAAAGAAAAAGAGGAGCAGATGGGAAGGTAGAGATCTATAAAATCTATCTAGTTGCTAAGGGTTACCATCAGCGTTATGGTATTGACTATGACGAGACATTCTCTCCTGTAGCAATGCTCAAATCTATCCGGATTATGCTTGTTGTCGCTGCATACTTAGATTATGAGATCTGACAAATGGATGTCAAAATCACTTTTCTTAATGGAGAGTTGGAAGAAGAGATGTATATGATACAACCTGAAGGGTTCACATCCACAGACACGTCGAAAGTGTGCCAGCTGAAAAGGTCAATTTATGGACTTAAGCAGGCATCGAGGAGTTGAAATATTTATTTTGATAAAGTAATCAAAATGTATGGCTTCATTAGGAACGGAGAAGAGCCTTACATCTACAAATAGGCTTTCGATTCTATGGTCATTTTTTTTGTGCTGTATGTGGATGACATACTGTTACTAAAAAATGATATCTCGGCTTTACAGAGTGTGAAGCTATGGTTATCATCACAGTTCTCCATGAAGGACTTGGAAGAAGCATCCTACATCCTAGAGATGAAGATCTATAGGGATAGATCTAGAAGGTTACTTGGATTGTCTCAATTCACGTATATTGACACCTTGTTGAAGTAATTCAACATGGATAATTTCGAGAAAAGCTATCTTTCAATAAGCCATGAAATTACTCTTTCCAAAAAAGATTGTCTAATAACTCCTGAGGAGAGAGAGTGCATGAGAAGAATACCATATGCTTCGACAATGGGATCTATTATGTACGCTATGACATGTACGAAGTTGGATATGGCCTATTCACTAGGGATAGTGAATAGGTACCAGTCAGATCCGTGTGAGAAGCATTGGAAGATTGCAAAAGTAATTCTTAAGTATTTGAGAAATACTAAAGACCAATGGCTTATCTATGGAGACTCTAATATGAAACTTATGGGATATACTGATTTCAGTTTTCAGTCAGATTGTGATGACAACAGAAGCGTGTTGGGCTACGTATTTACCTTGAATGGAGGAGCTGTTTGCTGGAAAAAATTTAAGCAACATACTGTAGCCGATTCTGTATGCGAAGCGAAATACATTGCTGCATCGAATGCTGCAAAGGAGGCAGTATGGTTGCGAAAGTTTATTATCAAGCTGGAAGTTGTACCTTTCATTAATGGTCCTATCCGACTATATTGTGACAGCTCCAGTGTCATAGCTCAAGTGAAAGAACCTAAGTCACACCATCGTACTAAACATATTCTGTGCTGCTATCACCTAGTGCGAGAGATCGTGAACTGAGTGACATCGAGTTTCAGAAGATCGATGGAAAGGAGAACCTAGCCGATCCCTTCACTAAAGCTCTCGGGATCAAAGAGTTTGATGGCTTCAAATAGAAGATGGGTATAAGATACTACCTCGATTGGCTTTAATCCAAGTGGGAGTTATTAGAAATTGTATCTTAAAACTAATCGTGTGATGATTGAGTTCATCCTTGTATACAAATAATAGTTATTCTGATATTTTTCATCATAAAGTGACATCTTTCTTGAACTCTTGCACTGTGATGAAGTCCTTAGAACTATGCTAGTATACGATAAAGAAAAGATTTATCGTATAGTTCTTAAACAAATTCACGATCAAATGATACGTATTATGGGATGATGATGTTTATCGAGTGAAGGTCATTATGTGCCATATGGATTGGTTGTCCTCTTAACCAAGGAGTGTGGTGACACTGGTATGGCATACAGGTGAGATGTAAGGGTACATCATCACTGAACAAGTGACTCACCTGCTGAGCTTCTGCTATTAAGAGCTGCTCACAAAATATATGGATATAAATATCCTTCAGATCTGAGATCATCATAGTGACTTGCAAGCAACTCACTGTACTTTGGTGCCAAACTACCTGAATTTTTAATGCAGTGACGGAAGGCTACTGGATACAGTCAAGTACTTGTGAAGTCTGTGTGTGGATCAAGATGAGATTGATCCCTCTGAATTATTGGAGTTGATGTATCACTGTATTTCAATTTAGTAAAGCCTTGACCAGGATAATCCATGAGATGAATTTGAAAGGTTAAAATACAATGTGGATAAAGCAATCTCGGTTGACAGTTAACCTGAGACCATCCTAGAGCATCCAAGATCAAAAGGATGAATTATACGGTAACTATGAGTATGGGTTTTGAAATAATTTTTTGCAATAATTCGACCTATCTGGACATCGGAAACCATTGCTAGATGGTATCTTGATTAGTGCAGGAATTGGTTCCTGTGCTACTAACTTAGTGTTTGAACCTATGGAGTCACGCACACTAGTCAGACAAAGTAGAAAAGAATTGATCTATGTTTATATATCCAATCTGAAAGTACTTGACTTGATTGAACATATAGACTAACTTAATTGAGTACTGAGTTATGGGTCAAATGAAATTGAAGAGTTGACTATGTCTAGCTAGCACTACACATGAGGTTCAGGTTCAATCCCGGGGATGCATAATTTTTATCTATGATCTATGGAACATATGAAAGATTGAATTTATGTACTAATTAATGTCAGATTAGATCTGAATTAATTAGACTTTAATAGGTCCAAAATCTAAGTTAGACTTGGTACAAAAGTCCTAAAGAGTTTAGGATTGACAGCCTTTCAAAATTATTTCGAACTGACTTCGAATCGGACTTGAATCGGACCTATTTTGGATGAGATATGAGTATTCCTACTTGCACTAAGAATACCCACTCATGAAGCATGATCAAAAATTAGTTTGGTGCTTATTTGGGGCATCCTAAGTGGGTGTGGGAGTGGGTGCAAAGTGGATGTCATAAGTGATGGCAATTATATCTCATGTAGGAGTCCTTCTTTCATGAGTGTTGAACCAATTCAAATCAGATTTAAATAAAGAGTACTCCTCTCATTGGATCATGAGAATCATCTATAAATAGAGAGGGTCTCTATCTATGGATAAAAAAAAGAGAATAAAATAGCAAACAAATCAAATTGAGGGAAGAAAGAAAGAGAGAGAGACAGGCGTGTGACAAGAGAGGTCCTTCATTTTCTACATCTCTTCCTTTGTTGCTGCCTCCTCTCCTTGTGTGTGAATCCTTCTTGGACATCCTACCTACTGGTGTGAGGTGTCATATCATCACATCTTATCCCTCAATTGATTGTGTATGCGAAGCCAATTGGATTGGAGTTCATCTTGCTTTCCTACGGCGTCTGACGTGCATGCGAAGTAGAGGATCTGCATATCCAGGCCTCCATATAGGTTTATATTAGATAATTTAGGATTTGATCTCTAATTCTGCTATGATTCAGGTAAGGATTTGATTCTTAAATAAGTAGAACATTAGAAAAAATTTTTAGATGCAACTTGGGCATTCTGGAGGGAAACTGTTTCCTTTCCTTCAGCGTGTGCGCATGCGTGATGATCAGCCTTCGCATGAAAGGATGCGAGAACACATCCTTCTATGGATTATTTGCTCTCCTTGTCAGGTGATATTAGGATTGAATCCTCTATCCACATAGAATTTTGAGGATTTTTCTAATTTGAGAAGGGATGAGAAAACATCCCTTCTCTGGACACGCACACAGGTGAAGGTGCTGATCGATGTATCATTAATAAGAATCCTTTTGCTTGAAGGAACTATTATCTCTGATAATCAGATCAGATAGACCTCTTGGATGAGGTGTGTCCCTCCATTTTGGCACCCCTCTGATGACTATAAAAGGGCCTGGGCACCGGGTGTCCGATGTATTTAGATCGACTTTCTAATTTTCTTTTATTGCTCTCCATTCTTTCTTACAACCTATCTTAGTTTTAGGATAAGGCTTTACGATTTAAGACAAAGCCTTATCTGGTCCAAACAAGAGTTATGAGGATCCTAAAGAACAAAAATCAAAAGTCTAGAGAAGGTTCTAAGAGGATCGAGTCAGGTTCTTGGAGAAACCTGACTGATACAGGGCTAGTCGAGTTCTAAAGGCTAGAACTCTTGAAGCAAAGTGAAGGAGGAGCACTGTCTTTGGTCTAATTTTCGTATGGATTACCATTAGAGGGCAGACACTTGGACTCTTTGTGAAAATTTGTATTAGCACTATAGATATTCTTCTTATCCTAGTTTACATTTATTATACTTTGATTGATAAAGTCAAGGGATTCTGGGCATTAAGATTTTCGGAGCATCAGGTGTTTTGAATGAAAATTTTAAACACCTAATCCTTCCGCTGTATCTCCGAAATCCAACAATGAATACTGAAAATATATCAATAAAAGTATTAATTTATACAATAATTTATATTTATTCTTTAAGAATTGATATTTTTATTTATCTTTTGTAGAAAATGTGAACACTGATAAAAAGAGCCCGATTTGTAGGTTAAAATGAAGAAAATTTGGAGCAAATCAGATTCAAAATGGATCCAAAATGAAGACCCAAATTCAAGCTCAAATTGGGCTAAAAATAAACTTAAAAATCAAATCAAACCAGTCCAAATTAATTTAAACCGACCACTCAGTGCACGGTGAACCGATCGGTCGATCCATGGATCAAGGGTCATGGTCCATAGAATAATCATCGATCTTTTGTCATGGTCCATAGGCGAGCAGACTAAGTTGTGCACTGATCGACGGTTGGGATTGATTTTTGCATGGGATCGGATGGCTTAAATCACTCCTTTCCATATCCATCAGCAGTAGCCTACTCTTTCACACAATCCAATGGTTGGAAGCCCTCTAGAGATGATGATCGAATGGTTGTGGTTGATGCCAACAGAGAACTAAACTAGAGAAGAATTTTTTAGTATCGTCCGACCAAAACCACTGATCACCAGATCTGACAGCTGCCATTGATCCTAACTTTGAATAAGAGATTTGATGTGCTGATCAATGGTCTAGAATCGATCCGATGAACGATTGGATGGCCAGCATCGAATTTGACTGAGATGACGAGCTTAAATGGTGATTTTTGGATAGATCTAGGCGGTTCAAAGCAGATCCAATGGCCAGAATGTAAGGACACGGGTTTGGATACATTTTTGAGGGGTTTTGGGACATCATTTTCTACCAGAAAAAGAAAAAAATTTATTTATAAATAAGGAGAGTCTGGGAGTAGAGAAATACAGAAAAATAGTAAAAAAAATAAAAAAAATAAAAAAATTAGAAAGAAGTGTAGGGATCCAAGAGAGAAGGAAAGAAGCTCAGTTTGCTCCACAGAGTACGAAAGAAGAAGGAGAGGTCATCAACCATCTTTTCGATGAGGCTGCACCAATCAACTTCAAATTTTTATTACAGTTTTATTTTATTATTTTTTTAAAATTTTTTTATAATTAAATTTTAATTTTAATTAATATAAAATTTATTTTATTATATTTTTAAATTTTTATTCTTTATTTTATTGTAAGTAGATACTAAAATCTAGTTAGTAGATCTTAGTATCAATTTATTTTTATGCTCTTTAAATTTTTTTTATATTTATTATAATAGAAGATAAGATCTAAATAATAGATCTTAATATCAAGTTTATTTTCTACACCATTTAATTTCTATCTTTTATTTATAATTTTATTTATAATTTTTTTTAAAATTAAAGATTCAAATCAGTACTGTCTTCTTCGTAGATTCAATCCAACTCACTACTTTCTATATATTTTTAATATTTTTTTAAAAATTAAAATTAATTTAATAATTATGATGTTTCTAACGACAATATCGTAAGGAGGTGGTGTGTGGGTAGAGATTTTTTTTCTCTCCTCCATGCATGGAGGAAATCGGGGGTAGGGTAGATTTTTTTTTTCTTTCTCCATGCAGGGGTGGGATGGGTTGTTTTGGGGTGGGGGGTGTTATATAAAAATAAATAAAAAATAAAAAATAAAAATGGTGGTGTGTTAAATAAAAAAAAGCATGTGTGTTTGTGTGTTTAAATAAAATCTTAATAAAAATAAAAAAAAATATGTTAAAAAAATAAAAAAAAGTTTGTGGTACCGTTAAAATAAAAAAAATATTAGTTTTGAGTATCCGGACACTTTCGCTCATGTATTCGGATACTGTGAGCAAAATGATATCCACTTTCCACAACTGATAATTTGCGAGTCTCTTATATTCTCTACATTGCTTTGATTATCTAAGGTTGATTCAACAAAAAAAAAAAAGTTAGTGGTATAAATATTTAATATAATATATATATATTTAAAATATTAATAATTTGA
>NC_025999.2:62095113-62121760 GCF_000442705.2 Elaeis guineensis | reverse complement strand
TATCGCCGACTGGGAGTATGTCGGGCGTATCCGTCCTGACCGACTGAACCCAGAGGTCTGATGGCCGACTCATATGAAGCTCGCCGACCAATGGAGGGGCCCGACACCATTCAGCTGGCTACCGACTCTGGGTCGGTCGGCTCCTCCAACTACCGTACAGCCGCCAGACGTTGTCAACTCAGACACGGACATGCGGCGCAGTTACGTAGGAGCGTTGTCCCGCCGAGAGCGGGGTCAACCCTGGTGATTGGACGGCCACACGGCAACATGACGTTTTCACGGCGACTCTGACAGTCCACAGTGAGTTGACAGGTCCTCACTTGTCCGCGCCATTAATGACGGCGCCATACTGTGCTCCACTATATAAACCGGAGAAGGCAACAGTGCAAAGGATCGATCCGCTCCGTCTCTCCCAAAAACGCAGGCTCGCTCCTCTCTCTCTCTCTCTCTCAGAGCTCTCTGTCTACATTTCACTGTTGCCCAGTCACCTCTCTGACTTGACCGTCGGAGGGTCCCCGACCGGAGCCGCCTCCGATCAGTGCGGACTTTATTTTGCAGGTGCATGCTTCCCGGCGATCGGACGACGAGGCGATTGGCCGCAACAGTACTTATGGCCGGATTGTATTAGTAGCCAATGTAATCAATAAGTTATTCAGGGTTATTAAGTTCTGGCTTTTTCCGGTGGGCAGCGAAACGGTTCCCGTTCATTAGCAATAGCATATGCAGTCATGAACAGGTATTGTTGTTGCTGTTGGTCAATTTAAAGAAGTTGATATCAATGACGTGAGTACAAGTTCTGATCTCACTCAATTCCATTGATGCCGGTGATGTGATTGCTGTGCTGGGGCGGAACAAAAATCATATGGGACGGGCACTACAGGCTACCATACGGGGTGAGTTTAATTTCGTACCATATTTTTTATATTTAAAAATAATTAAAATTAAATAAAAATTAAATTTTTTTTATTAACAAAATTTGTTAGTTTCATAATTGAAACAAAAAAAAGAAACAATATGTACGTTTAAGAGCGATCCTTTGTGACTATTCATTTTTTTTTTTTCTCGTCAAATTTTTTCATTCATTATCTTTCTCATCAAACTATTTTTTTCATCCATAATACCTTTCTTTCGAGTTTCTTTATTTTCTTCCAAATCTTATGCACCATCTCTTCTATCTATAAGATCTTCTTTGAGTCTCTTTTTCTTCTTTTAAATTTTTTTTTCTAAAATTTTTACATTTAAAAGATCACGAAAACTATGTATCATTTTACTTAGAAGTATGTATTAGGACGTCGAATGAATATTTTGTTAGATATATATATATCAATTGACTATATACTATGTACTGACGGATATCAAGTTCGATAAACTATGTATCAATTTATTTGTAGGTGTGTACTAAATTGTTGATGGATGTGTATCAAAAAAATATATAGTATATATCAGTAAGTCATCTAGTGTATACCATTTGCTCATGTATTATGTGCTGATGAATGTTATATTTTAAAAATGGTGTATCGCTTTATCTAGAAGTATGTATTGGGACGTCGGATGAATATTTTGATAGATATATATTAACTAGTCATATATTATATAATGATGAATACTAAGTTCAATAAATTATTTATCAATTTAGCTATAAGTATGTATTAGATCGTCACTAGATGTGTATTAAAAAAGCTTATAATATATATCACTTGGCTATACATCTAGTATATATATCATATAATCATATAATATGTATCGCTAAAAATATGTGCTAAAAATGAGAAAAAAAAGAGAATACTTTAATTATGAGACTAATAATTTCGTTAATAGAAAATATCTTTTATTTTTAGACTTATTCTTTAAGATTGGTATTAAAAAAATATGATAAATTATAATGCCCATCTTATATGATATTTTATAAGGAAAAATATACTTAGGTACTCTGTGGTTTATGCATTTTATTAAAAGGAGCTTGAGGTTTTTTTTTTTTTGCATTTAAGGGACCGTGGTTTAACATCATTAGCACTTAAGAAAAAATTGCCAAACAACGTCAATGATTGCTTATGTGGCAATTTGATGTGACAAGATGGGTTTCACATATAATTTTTTTTTTAAAAAAAAAACCTAATTTATCCAAATAACTATACATCATTTTTAAATCCTAAAATTTTTAATGCCCCCATTTCATCAAAATCATATAGGATAGAGAAAAAAAAAGAGAGTGGGAGAGATGGGTTTCAATTCATCCAAACTCTAAGCAATGATCAAAGATGCTCGTGTGGTAATATAGCTCTAATCTAGAAATTTTATAGTTATGTTAACTTGTATGGTTATGATCGAAGAAGCGACTACTGATTCTCTCTACTAAAGAAGTGACTACAATTACAAGGGCAATTTTTCTCTTCCAGTTGCTGAAATGTTGTGTAGAGTCATTGTTGGAGATAGCCCTCTCCCTATACTTTTATCTATTTCTTGAGATAAAAGGTATGTATATGTAAATGGGCAAGATTCGAATGGGTTTGATATGGGTTTAGGGTATGTGGGGTTGTTGTGGTATAAGCTTTTATCATCTGTCGGGAAGATGGGGGTTGTTGTGTAAATGGGGGTTGTTGTGGTGTGAGCTTTTATCATTTTCATAGATCTTCGAATGAAGGTGCTATGGATTTTGTTTGCATATCGAATGGGTTTATTTTGAATCTTGCATATTATCCATCAATATTTGATTCTTTATTAAAATTTATATAAATTTCATGTAATTAACAGGCTAGGATGACTGAAAGAGTGAATTTAGCAATTCACATAAAGGTAAGGCTGCAAACGGATCGGGTTGATCTGTGATCCGATCTGACCCGGTTAGATCCGACCCGAATCCATTTAAAAGACCCATGGAGCCGGATCGGGTTCAAAAATTAGACCCGTTCATCTTTTCGGGTCGGGTCTGGATTTTCTGAATTTGGATCCGATCCGACCTGATCCGACCCGTGGAGATTTTTGGGTTAATTTGGATCTCAAGATATATGATCCAACCCAACCTGACCCGAATCGGATCCAAATATAAGACCCGAACTCAGTTAGAATAACTTATCCAAATAAGAATTTGGGTTTGGGCCAAAAAAGTGACTCACCCAAATTCTTTCTTAAATCTCTTACTAAAATCTTTAATACTGTCACACTATCACAAGATCATTAATGCACTGCACAATAAATGCTATTCTTACAGCTAATCTCGAAACTTTTCTAAAAGTTCTTCCACAAACACAAAGTAAACTGGGGACATACCAACAGTTGTTCATAATTAAAATATCCAGTTACTTGTTTACTGTTGTACATGACTATTGCCTTAGGGATGGTATACAATATCCACTATCAATGGTGAAGTGAGAAGACGTGGGAAGAGAGGAGAGGAGAGAATATCTATATGAAAAGATAGATATGGCCATGCTATTTTGCTGTCGATGTGACCTCTAATTCTACTTTATATAGATTTTTAAACCCATGACCCGATCCGATCTGAATTAGACTCGAACCAGACCCGCATTTCATGGATTGGAACTGGGTTATATATGGACCCGACCCACCCCGAATGATCCAATGGGTCAATAAATTCGGTCATGGATCCGATTCGATCCGATTTTTTATTGGGATGAGTATGGGTCCAATATCAAAATCCAATCAAGAAATCAGGTCGGATCGGGATCACTCAAGATCCGGTCCGATCCGACCCATTTGCAGGTCTACATAAAGGGAAGTGGCAGTCTATAGATACTATAGTTTATGAGGATGGTGAAATGACATACTATGACAACATTGACATAGACTATCTGTCAATGTTTGAGATGCTGAGATATGCCAAAGAATTGGGATATAAAGATGGAGCATAGATATGGTTTAAGATTGCTGGGTTGACAGGACCAGAATCTTATGAAAAGATTTTGAGTGATATGAATGTTGCTAACATGTTAGATTACAATAAAGGGGTGGGGGATATTGAGGTTTATTTTGTAGAAGCAGATTTATTTATTAGTGAGTTTGATAGTGTTGCTCCTAGATTGATTTTGATGATTACAAAGCAGATTGAAGGGATACAAACAATTGAAAAAGTCCTTATGCTCTTCAAGGGCAAAATCGTAATTTTGCTAAAATCCTGATTTGATAATATCATTTGGTAGAACAAATGATTTGAAATCTATTGGTGAAAATTTCATTGTGTTTGGACTAATATTTTTGAAGTTATGAAGGTTTAAAGTGCATGAGTCGACTCATGAGTCAACTCATGGCACTATGAGCTGAATGGCACGAAAAAAATTCCCATGGCACGCTGGATTTTTTGGCTTGGCACGACCTGTGAGTCGACTCATGAGTCGACCCACAAGGCATGAGTCGACTCATGAGTCGACCCCTGCTGATTTGAACCGAAAAATTCAGAAATCAGATCTTCTGGTCTGTTGCAACAGAAGTCGACTCATGAGTCGACTCCTGAAGCATGAGTCGACTCATGAGTCGACCCCTGCGACGGGAAATGTCAGCAACGGCTATTTTTTTGCCCGTTTTAATTGCCATTTATGCTTCCTAAAAATCCTCTAACGGCTCTTTATCTGCCTAAATTGTTTTCTCTTGCTTCTAATGCTACAAAATGCTTTAAATGATGAAAGAAATTGCAGATTAAATAGCGGATCAAACGTGAAATCAAATATAGAGAAGAAAAGAGAGGAAAAAGGGAAGAACAGAAGAGAGGATCCGAAATTTGCAAGAAAAAGCCTGAGATCAAAGAAATATCCATAGAGAAAAAGAGAGAGGATCCACAATATACCAGAGAGATTGTGAAAGAGAAAAGGAAGATCTTTCAAGGAGAGAATTCTTCACGCCTATCGTTTCAACCTTGATCTAGAGATCGTTCAAAGCTTTCAAGAGATCTTCAATCAACAATCAACCTCTTCTCAAGCGTTCAACCGTTCATTCATCTTGAGAAAATCTGAAAAAGGGGTTCTTCATTTGAGTAAAGCTTTTATTGTTATATTTGCTCATTTAAGGAGCTGTTTTTGTATTCATCTGTGCTCTAAATATTCTTACTCTTTGTGAGTTTTTGCTCTTGTTTTTGGAGGATTTCCAAAACAAGGAAAGGTTGATCCGAACCTGAAATCGGAGTGTTGTGGGTTGGCTTGTACCCGGAAAACAAGTGTTCTAGCTTGGGATAGCTAGGGTCGGAGTTTCCGACGTCCTGTATTCTAGCTTGGGATAGCTAGTGTCGGAGTTTCCGACGTTTTGTATTCGGGTTGAATACAAAGGATAGTGGATTAAAATTCCCAAGTGGGATCTTGGGGAGTGGACGTAGGTGCAAGGTTAGCACCGAACCACTATAAATCCTTGTGTTTGTGGTGTGCTTTATCGCTTTATCATATTTATATCCTTGCAATACTGCTTTAGTTAATTAATATTGATTTAAAGCCATTATTTTGTTCTTCATAAGTTATCTGTTGGGCTTAAAATTTTTAGAAACCCAATTCACCCCCCCTCTTGGGTTGCATAGCTGGGCAACAAGTGGTATCAGAGCCAGTGCTCTAGCCCTTCTTTGATCTAACAATCAAAGAGCCAAAGATCTATGGCAACCCATGTTGGAACTTCTCTAGCCGAGGGGCAATCAACAAACCGACCTCCACTTTTCAATGGGTCTAATTACACCTATTGGAAAGCTCGGATAAAGATTTTCATACAAGCACTCGACTATGATATGTGGAGTATCATAGTGAATGGTCCTCACACACCCACCAAGATTATAGATGGTGAGGAGTCAACCAAACCCGAGAAAGAATGGGATGAGGTTGACAAGAAATTAGCACAATTAAATGCCAAAGCTATGAATGTTCTTTATTGTGCACTAGATGCTAGTGAATTTAATCGCATTTCTACTTGTGCATCTGCTAAAGAAATATGGAATAGGTTAGAAGTCACCCATGAGGGAACAAATCAAGTAAAAGAGTCTAAAATAAACATGCTTGTACATAAATATGAATTGTTCAAAATAGAGCATGATGAGTCCATAACTGCTATGTTTACTCGTTTTACTGATATAATCAATGGTTTAAAGAGTCTTGGCAAATCTTATACTAACAGTGAACTTGTAAGGAAGATTCTCAGGTCACTGCCAAGAACTTGGGAAGCCAAGGTGACTGCCATCCAAGAAGCAAAGGACTTGAACACTCTACCTCTAGAAGAGCTTCTTGGATCCTTGATGACTCATGAACTTAGCATGATGCAACATCAAGAGGATGAAATCAAAAAGAAAAGAACCATTGCCCTCAAATCCACAACTTCACCTGATTATGAAACAGATGACTCTGAAGATGAAGATCAGGATGAGGAGATGGCTCTCATCACCCGAAAATTCAAGAAGTTTCTAAGAAAAAGGAAACAGGGGATGAGAAAGAAATTTACAAAAGGGGATCAAAGCATAGAAAAGGAGAAAGATCAAACCCCTATATGCTACGAGTGCAAGAAGCCAGGACATTTCAGATCCGAATGTCCTCAATTGAAGAAAGGTCCAAAGAAATTCAAAAAGAAGGCAATGATGGCGACCTGGAGTGCGAGTGATGACTCAAGCTCCGACGAGGAAACCTCAACCGAACAAGCCAATCTGTGCCTGATGGCACATGAAAATGAGGTAACTTCTGAATCCACTAGTGAATTTACTTTTGAAGAATTGCATGAAGCTTTCTATGATTCAATTGATGAATTAAAGAAACTAGGGAAGAAAAACAAAGAGCTGAAATTGGAAAATCAGTCCTTAGTGAAACAAGCTGAAATTCTTTCAATTGAAAAATTCACATTGATTCAAGAAAATCAAAACTTTAAGGATGAAATTAACAAACTGAAATCTATAGTAGATAAGTTCATCTTAAGTTCAAACAAGCTAAATATGATCCTTGATAATCAGAAAGCTATATATGATAAGGCTGGACTTGGTTATAAACCCCTGAAGAAACAAAAATTTTTGAAGGATATTTATGCAAATTATTCAAGCAAAAAGCCTACAAATATTACTTGTTTTAAATGTGGAAGAATAGGACATAAATCATACACATGTCTTATTAACAAATATGCAAACACAAAGAAAATATGGGTTCCAAAAGGAACCATTCTGACTAACCTGAAAGGACCCAAGAAAGCTTGGGTACCTAAGACAGAAACTTGATCTGTGCTTGCAGGTGTGTCTAGCATCCCAAGAAGGAAACAGGAAATGGTATCTTGACAGCGGATGCTCGAGACACATGACTGGTGATGAATCACAATTCATCACGCTTGATGCTAAGGATGGAGGGATGGTCACCTTTGGAGATAATGGCAAAGGAAAGATCATCGGGATAGGTAACATTGGTATCACTCCCTCCAAATACATTGAGAATGTTTTACTTGTTAAAGGTTTAAAGCATAACTTACTTAGCATTAGTCAATTCTGTGATAAAGGGTATAAAGTAAGTTTTGAATCATCTGTATGCATTGTGACGAGTCCTATTAACGATGGCATTAAATTTATAGGACATAGGCATGGCAATGTTTATATGGTAGACTTGAATGATTTAACTAAATTAGACATGCAATGCCTAGTTTCCTTAAATGCTAAAATAAATGAGACTAGTTGGCTGTGGCATCGTAGACTTGCACATATTAGCATGCATTCTCTTTCAAAATTAATCAAAAAGGATTTAGTTCTCGGTTTGCCAAAATTAAATTTTGAAAAGGATAGAATTTGTGATGCATGCCAATTAGGTAAACAAACTAGAATATCATTTAAATCCAAAAACACTATTTCAACTTCTAGACCTTTAGAGCTCTTACATATGGATTTATTTGGACCAACTAAAACCACTAGTCTAGGAGGAAAACGATATGGATTTGTAATAATTGATGATTACTCTCGTTTTACTTGGGTTTTCTTTTTAGCTCTCAAAAATGAAACTTTTCAAATTTTCACGAAATTTCATCGAAAAGTCACTAATGAAAAAGGGTTTTCAATTCAAAATATTAGAAGTGATCATGGAACAGAATTTGAAAATCATGACTTTGAAAATTTTTGTGATGAAAATGGAATTGGCCACAACTTCTCTGCTCCTAGGACACCCCAACAAAATGGGGTAGTTGAAAGGAAAAATAGAACCTTAGAAGAAATGGCCCGTACCATGCTCTGTGAAAGCAACCTTCCAAAATATTTTTGGGCGGAAGCTATTAACACAGCATGTTACATTTTAAATCATGCTTTAATAAGACAATTTTTAAAGAAAACCCCCTATGAACTTTGGAAAGGAAGAAAACCAAATATTGCCTATTTTCATGTTTTTGGTTGCCGATGTTTTGTATTAAATAATGGCAAAGAAAAACTTGGTAAATTTGATGCAAAATCAGATGAAGCAATCCTTCTAGGCTACTCCTCCACTAGTAAAGCATTTAGAGTGTTCAACAAAAGAACCTTAGTAGTTGAGGAGTCCATACATGTTGTCTTTGATGAATCTAACGATCTTCCTTCAAGGAAGAATAAGGGTGTTGATGATGCAGATCCACTAATAGAAGGTATGAAGGAGATCACTCTAAAAGATTCAGCAACTCCAGAAGACAAGGATCAAGAAGATGAACAAAATGAGAAAGGTGAAGAAATTCAAGAACAACCTCAAGGTACAAATGACTTACCCAAGGAATGGAGGTATGTTCACAACCACCCTAAGGAATTAATTATCGGAGATCCTATGCATGGGGTAAAAACACGTTCTTCACTTAGAGATGAACTTAATCATTGTGCTTTTGTATCTCAACTTGAACCTAAAACTTTTGAAGAAGCTGAAAATGATCATAACTGGATTAATGCTATGCAAGAAGAACTCAGTCAATTTGAAAGAAATAATGTTTGGACCTTAGTGAAAAGACCTAAAGATTATTCAATAATTGGCACAAAATGGGTCTTTAGAAACAAATTAGATGAGCATGGAAATGTAATTAGAAATAAAGCAAGACTGGTTGCTAAGGGATATAATCAAGAAGAAGGAATTGATTTTGATGAAACTTTGCACCTGTTGCTAGATTAGAAGCCATTAGACTTCTACTTGCTTATGCTTGCTTTATGAAATTCAAACTATTTCAAATGGATGTTAAAAGTGCATTTTTAAATGGATATATTTCTGAAGAAGTATATGTAGAACAACCCCCTGGATTTGAAAATCATGCTTTTCCCAATCATGTCTTTAGATTAAATAAAGCTTTATATGGTCTAAAACAAGCACCTAGAGCATGGTATGAAAGGCTAAGCAAATTTCTACTAAATAATGGTTTCTTAAGAGGCAATGTGGATACAACTCTATTTATTAAAAGAAACCAAAATGATATGCTAATTATACAAATTTATGTTGATGACATAATTTTTGGGTCTACTAATGAATCCCTTTGTCAAGACTTTGCTAAGCTTATGCAGGGAGAGTTCGAGATGAGCATGATGGGAGAACTCACCTTCTTCCTCGGACTCCAAATCAAACAATCAAAAGAGGGAATCTCCATCACCCAAAGCAAGTACACCAAGGAACTACTCAAAAGATTTGGAATGGAGAACTGCAAACCAATTGGCACACCAATGAGTCCCTCATGTAAGCTTGACAAGGATGATGAAGGTAAAAGCGTAGACTTAAAATACTATAGAGGTATGATTGGCTCATTATTATATTTAACTGCAAGTAGGCCTGATATCATGTTTAGTGTTTGCTTATGTGCAAGATATCAATCTAATCCTAAGGAATCTCATTTGAATGCTGTTAAAAGAATCCTTAGATACTTAAATGGTACACAAACTATAGGGTTATGGTACTCTAAGGACTCACAAATTAATTTGTTAGGATATTCTGATGCTGATTTTGCTGGATGTAAATTAGATAGAAAAAGCACAAGTGGAACTTGCCAATTTCTTGGAGTTAACCTAATCTCATGGTTTAGCAAGAAACAAAATTCGGTAGCACTGTCTACGGCTGAGGCCGAATACATTGCAGCCGGAAGTTGTTGTGCTCAAATCTTGTGGATTAAGCAACAACTCGAAGATTTTGGAATCAAACTTAATGAAACACCAATAAAATGTGATAATACAAGTGCTATAAATCTATCTAAAAATCCAATACAACACTTAAGATCTAAACATATTGAGATAAGACATCATTTTATAAGAGAACATGTTCAAAACAAAAATATAATTCTTGAATATGTTTGCACTGAAAATCAATTAGCTGATATCTTTACAAAGGCCCTTAGTGAGGAAAGATTCTGTGAAATTAGGAGAAATCTAGGAATTCTAGATCCATTTGTCTGAAATTTCTCAATTTCCAAAGAATAGATGTCAAAATCTCTTAGAGCTCAATTTTCAACATCTATCCTAGTTCCAAAAGCTCAGGTTTATCACTCTAAAAACTTATCATTGAGCAAAATTCTTTCTCCCAAAATTTTGAATTTTTCTGGAATTTATTTGCATTTTTCCTGATTTTCTGAACTTCATGAGTCGACCCCCATGAGTCGACTCAATGGCAAACTTGTAAATCCCACCAACTTCCATCGGGTTCATTGTTTTTAAAACGGGAAACCTGTTTATGAGACGACTCATCTTCTCGTCGTCTTCCTTCCGAAAACCGTCCTCTCCAAACTTCTGTTTTGCTCCAAATTCAAAGATTAATTTCGAGGCAATTCTCCTCCTTCTCTCCACCAAAAATCGCCTCCTTGAAAAGGATTTTTCTGTGCATTCTCGCAGTGTTTGGCGCGGGTGGAACGTGCCCTAGAACTTCACCGTTCATTCAAAATCCACTTTTTTTTCCACCAAAATTCTTCTTTACTCTTTAGTGATCCCTCCTCCACTGAATTCAAGTCTTCTTGTCTGCTACCTTATTGGATATGGCTCCAAAGATGAAACTTCCCCAAAGAAGGAAATCAATCCGAGAGCCTGAGGAAATTGTCCGAAAGAAAAGGCATGCTCAGTCTTCCACTGTTCCCAATCCAGTTTCAGTACCTGCTCAAGGTCCCTCTCAACCCTCCATAAGCCCCATGTAAATCTTCTTTCTGATAGAAAAGTAGAAACCGGGAAAAATATAGATTTTCGGTTCTTTGAGAAAGAAGGCTTTACTTTTGCTACCAAGATCAAAAATCAAGGATGGGAACTTTATTGCTCTCTTAAGGAAGTCACCTATGTTGATCTAGTCAGAGATTCTACCAGAACCTAAATTATGGAAACGGATCTGTGACTTCAACTGTAAAGGGGATTGACATCTGTTTGGATTCTAGGATATTGGGAGAGATACTTCAGTTGCCTAGTGAAGGATACTCATATATGGAACTCCCAATTAAAGAAGAAGGGATCAGAATTATCTTAGGAGAAGATTTTTCAGGAAGTTTAAACAGATTGGAAGCAAAGCTACTGTCCATTGAGATGAGGGTCCTGCATCAGATTGTGACAAAACTATTCTTTCCTAGGAGTGGTAGACATGACTTACTATCTGGCAGAGATGTATGTGTCATGTTTCATATCATCACTCAGACCCCCTTAAACCTCCCTACACTTATGATAGAGGCCATGAGAGAAACTTTGAACAGATCCAAGGCACACTTGCCTTATGGTATGGCCCTTACTAGAGTTTTTAGGAGGTTTGGAGTTAGCTGTGAGGGGAGACACCTACCAAGCTCTCACATGTGGACACTTTCAACCAACACAGCCTACACCGAATGGGAATTACAAAGACTGTTGGTGGTTGGATCAAGGGCTCTGAAGAAAGAGCTGAGGAGAGAGCTGAGGAAAGAGCTGAAGACAGAACTGAAGGCAGAGTAGAAGAAGAAGGTCCAACTTCTCCTGTACATGATTTCAGGGCAGTTCACCAGATACCCAGTTCATTCATGATACTGAGGCTGGCCCTTCTGAGTTTACTAGGATGCCCACACCAGTGTATCAGCCAGAGAGCAGAGCACCTCATTCAGAGTTCAGACTGGCTGACGATCAGATCGAGCATATATCTCAGCGTGTGGCTTCTTTGTTGTCTAGCCAGTGGAGTAGTACTTCTTTTGCACCTGGAGCTACTTCTTCTGATCAGACCATTACTCCCCACATCTCCACTATATTTCAGATGATTTCAGATCAGTCCGTCAGGATACAGCAGCTTGAGGATACTGTCTGGAGACTTACTGGCAGAGTTCTTGACTTGCAGGGGCAAGTCCTTGCATTGGCCCATCCCCAGCCACAGGAGTCTACTATTGAGGTCACAGACCTCACTGCAGAGGCTGGCAGGCTCAGAGGAGCACTAGAAGGTGGATATGAGCTACTGAGGAAAGAGATCAGAGGATCGAGTGAGCATGCTACCACCCAGTTCACTGCTCTACTTCAATCTGTTTCCAGAGCACTGAACGTCCTTGATTCTATTAGACTCACCATTTCTGTTCAGTCCCTAGCATCTCAGCGTTCTCAGCCACCCAGTTCATCTCGTTCTCCTGCTCGTGCCATCACCTCCACTCGTGGCAGAGGCAGACGGGGTAGAGGACGCACTTCTGATCCATCATCTCCTCACCCTATATCTGATGACTCCGATCCATGATTTGTCTTGATCATTGACTTATCTTGATCTTTACTAGGTTCTAGGAGTTAGTATCTTGTTCTAGGATCTATACCTTGGGGCCATGTATTGACATTTAGCTGGTTGAATTCTATGTATTGAAACAATTATGATTTTAATGGAATCATCTTTTACCTATATTTCTACCTCTTTGTAATGATTATATTTTGGTTATATTTCAATCTCCGATACATCTGTTGAAATATTATCTTCTCCTTATTGTTGTTTGCTATTGATAATTGCTATATTAAGGGGGAGCAAACATCTGTGAAAAACTCTAAAGAGGAAGAAATTAAAGAATATTTTTCAGAAAAGGAAAAGAAAGAGTTAACTATGTTTGATGATGTCAAAAAGGGGGAGAAATTAAAATTAAACAAAAATTGAAATTAGACAAAAAGCAAAACCCTAAATTATGAGAAAAAGGGGGAGAAATTAAATTAAAATAAATATTGAAGAAATTAAACAAATATTGGAAAAATTAGACAAAAACAAGGATTGAAAGATTAAACAAAACTTTAAGAAATTTTGGTATCGAAATTTGGTATCAGACAGAGAAATTTGGTATCAGACAGAACTTTAATCCATCAAAAGCAAAATCATGAGTACAATGCAAATAAGTATTTTTTATATATATGCTCTGATATTCAAACTTGCTTTTGAAATTTTACTCACCTTGAGACATCAATAAGAAATTTGTTTTACTCTGATTCATCCTACAATTTCTTTCAACTTGATCTGATACATGATAACATTTGATCCGATACAGTGTGAAGGTTTCTCTAAAATATTATAACATTTGCTCTAATACTGTATGAAATTTTCTCTGATACATTAAAATTTTCTTGCTCTGATACATTATAAAATCTTTTCTGATATCATTGTAAAAATTATTTTTGCTCTGATACATAGAAAAAGTTATTTATCTTCTCTTGCTCTGAAATATCTTGAACTCAAAATGATCTAATACCCTTTTCAAATCTTTAAGAAAATGGACAAACTATTTTTGCATTTATATTACATGCCAAAAGAATCATACTCTTTTCAAGCATATACACCCATAATGGATTCTTTTGAAATTAATGCTTTAACATAAATATTTTTGTTCATATGTTTTGTCATCATCAAAAAGGGGGAGATTGTTGCTCCTAGATTGATTTTGATGATTACAAAGCAGATTGAAGGGATACAAATAATTGAAAAAGTCCTTATGCTCTTCAAGGGCAAAATCGTAATTTTGCTAAAATCCTGATTTGATAGTACCATTTGGTAGAACAAATGATTTGAAATCTATTGGTGAAAATTTCATTGTGTTTGGACTAATATTTCTGAAGTTATGAAGGTTTGAAGTGCATGAGTCGACTCATGAGTCAACTCATGGCACTATGAGCTGAATGGCACGAAAAAAATTCCCATGGCACGCTGGATTTTTTGGCTTGGCACGACCTGTGAGTCGACTCATGAGTCGACCCACAAGGCATGAGTCGACTCATGAGTCGACCCCTGCTGATTTGAACCGAAAAATTCAGAAATCAGATCTTCTGGTCTGTTGCAATAGAAGTCGACTCATGAGTCGACTCCTGAAGCATGAGTCGACTCATGAGTCGACCCCTGCGACGGGAAATGTCAGCAACGGCTATTTTTTTGCCCGTTTTAATTGCCATTTATGCTTCCTAAAAATCCTCTAACGGCTCTTTATCTGCCTAAATTGTTTTCTCTTGCTTCTAATGCTACAAAATGCTTTAAATGATGAAAGAAATTGCAGATTAAATAGCGGATCAAACGTGAAATCAAATGTAGAGAAGAGAAGAAAAGAGAGGAAAAAGAGAAGAACAGAAGAGAGGATCCGAAATTTGCAAGAAAAAGCCTGAGATCAAAGAAATATCCATAGAGAAAAAGAGAGAGGATCCACAATATACCAGAGAGATTGTGAAAGAGAAAAGGAAGATCTTTCAAGGAGAGAATTCTTCACGCCTATCATTTCAACCTTGATCTAGAGATCGTTCAAAGCTTTCAAGAGATCTTCAATCAACAATCAACCTCTTCTCAAGCGTTCAACTGTTCATTCATCTTGAGAAAATCTGAAAAAGGGGTTCTTCATTTGAGTAAAGCTTTTATTGTTATATTTGCTCATTTAAGGAGCTGTTTTTGTATTCATCTGTGCTCTAAATATTCTTACTCTTTGTGAGTTTTTGCTCTTGTTTTTGGAGGATTTCCAAAACAAGGAAAGGTTGATCCGAACCTGAAATCGGAGTGTTGTGGGTTGGCTTGTACCCGGGAAACAAGTATTCTAGCTTGGGATAGCTAGGGTCGGAGTTTCCGACGTCCTGTATTCTAGCTTGGGATAGCTAGTGTCGGAGTTTCCGACGTTTTGTATTCGGGTTGAATACAAAGGATAGTGGATTAAAATTCCCAAGTGGGATCTTGGGGAGTGGACGTAGGTGCAAGGTTAGCACCGAACCACTATAAATCCTTGTGTTTGTGGTGTGCTTTATCGCTTTATCTTATTTATATCCTTGCAATACTGCTTTAGTTAATATTGATTTAAAGCCATTATTTTGTTCTTCATAAGTTATCTGTTGGGCTTAAAATTTTTAGAAACCCAATTCACCCCCCCTCTTGGGTTGCATAGCTGGGCAACAGAAGTGATTCACAATCACCTACTTCAAGAATTCCTTCTTGAGCCAACCTGTTTATCCTATTCTTATTGATATAACCTAGCCTACAGTGCCAAAGGTAGACTTCTGACACATTATCTATTTTAGGGCGTTTACCGGAGGTTTGAACCACATTAACAGGTTGTGATAGAAAGTAAATTCCATTATTAAGTTGTCCAACAAATATTGTAATACCATTCAAAATGATATTGCAAATATTTTCTTTTATTAAAAATTGATAACCGTTCATGGCCAAAAGGCCTACAGAAATAATATTTAATAAAAAGCTTGGACAATAGTGACATTCACTCAGAATTACGTTTCGAGAATTGATTACAAGGTTCATGATTCCTAATGCTAGAACTGAAACTTTGCTTCCATCTCCAACGTTCAGGAATCTCTCGCCTTCATCAAATCTCCTACTGTCCTACAGACCCTGCATCGAATTGCAAATATGATAAGGGCTTCCGGTATCCAATACCCAGGCAGTAGTATCACAAATGGAAAAGTTGTAAGGTGTTATCATATAAGTACCTTGCTTCTTCTTCGACCTGTTCGGGTCCAGAGAAGCAATGTATAGAGGACAGTTCCTCTTCCAATGCCTCTGCTTCTTGGAAAAGAAGCACTCCGCCTGGCTCTGGTCGGGCTTGCACTTTTTGGTCTGACCATGTGCAGACATCCCAGCATGCGGTTGCACCTTCTTATTATTCTTCTTCTTGTTCTTCTTCCCTTTCTTAAAGGGTTGACGACCAGAAGAAGACCTTCCCATAATATTTACCGACTCCTTATGGAGCTGGTGGTCCTTCTCAAAGTTCTGCAGCAACCCCGACAAGCCGTGGTAGTTCACTGCAGGCTTTGTTATTCGAAAATGAATAAGGAAGGGAAGGTAGGACTTGGGCAGAGAATTAAGGATCGCATCCTTACCGAGCTGCTCATGCAGGGGAAAGCCCAGTTTACTTAGGTGCTCAATCATTTCGATCATGTACAGTACATGATCAGTGACTGAGGCTCCATCCCTCATCCGAGCATTGAAAATGGCACAACTAGTTTTGTGCCTTTCAACGTCGTCAGGCGTGCCAAAAGAGTCGTTCAACATTTGAAGCATCTCCTGTGGTTGGGCATTCTCGAACCTGCGGCTGAACTCATCATTCATTGCCGCCAGCATAATGCACCGAACGGTGGTGCGGTCGTTGAGCCACTTCTGATAAGTGTCTCGGACCATCCCTCTAACGTTTGGGACTGGCTCCTCAGGTGCCGGATCTGTTACTACATAAAGGATCCGCTAATGCTCAAGGACGATTTTTAATTTTCGATACCAGCTATCGAAATTAGGTCCCATGAGCTTGTCATTATCTAATAATGACCAGAGGAACAGGGTAGTGGCCATAGCTGCATAAAAGAAAACCAGACCTCTATTAGTACATAAATTATAAATACTAAAGACTTGGACTTTAGTCTAAAGTTTCTCTCAGTATTTTTACGAACTGGTAGCCTCAACCTCCAATTCGAGGAATTACTTTAATTCCTTAGTGGGTACTAAAATCTACACAGACTACACACGAGCCCAACTTTGGTTGGTCAATCCATGTGCATCTATTGGTAGGTTCATAACCAGTTGTTTCTTTAAACAACTTCTAGTAATTGATTTTGCCCCAGAACCTAAGCAGTAGGCTTTGGCCTCCACTGAAAAGATCTGGTTAGGTCCAACCATTAACATGATTTGATTTGATGAATCGGACCAATAAATGATCAGGCCCGACTTTATTCGGCCAACCTGATCACCATCAGAAAGACTCAAACCAAATTATCATATTATGAATGATAACTCCATTAGTCAATAAGCACCAGGCCTTTGGGCCTCCAATGATTATTAAACTAATGGACTCATTATCACTCACTTAATGGGAGGCTATGACTTAGTTATCAATATAACTTAATCATTTTTAGGGACCTAATAATTTTTGAGAATTTTATTAAGGGATAGATGAGAAGAAAATATCCAGCCAATTTCAATCCTCCCACTGACTTCATCAAGTCAGATTAAAAAATAGATTTAATTAAAGCTGGCATTAGGAGCACCTAAATCAGTCAAACTGATTTACCTAATGACATGGGTGAGCCCTAATCACCAAGTGATCTAATCAAAACTTAATTCATCAGGTTGGCCAGGTAAGTGAGATCAGTGGTGGGGATAAGCCATTAACTCGTCAGAGATCGAATCACTGCGAGTAGCTTCCGCTTAAAAACTACTGGTCAAAATGCCAAACTTATCTTAGACACCAACTGGTTCATTAGTTTTAATTTGATCAACTTATTAAATAGGGTTCCACCACGTAGCCATGAATTAAGTCCATCTTGGTCTAGTTAAAGACATGGACCCATTCAACTACAACTATTGGAGTTGAGTCTAGAGTATCCTTGACCTAATCTAATTCAACTTTTTGATTAGATTTGACCAATTACTCTAATTTAGTCTATTTCTTTAAGCTAACCTTAGGTCTAACCCAATTATGGACCTAATCCATCTAACCCATTGACCCATTAGTTTATGCAATTGTCTTAGATCTTAATTCATAATTCTAGACCTACTAGACAACACTTAATTCTTTTAATTAAGTATTTGGGCTAATAGATCAGGGTTTGGCATTTCAAAAATAATTTTTAAATTTGAAAGATTTTATTTTCTGTTCACCAAATATGTTGACTCATTTCACAAATAGATCAGCACATTTCATAAATAGCAATCCTATTGCTAATTACATAACAGAAAATAACTCAATCAAAATAAATCATGAATATTCCTTTAGATCTAATCTAACACATTCATGATAAATTTCATAATAGAACCTATACAATTAATTTCTTTCGCTGCTTCATCTGCATGGGATATAATTGCAGCGGCACCCCTACCGCCATAGGAGATCCCATCGAATGGAAGGAGAGGGTCTTAAACCCTACTTTTCTCCTATGACCGGACGGCTATGGCAACCAACCCAATTCGATTACTTGCTACTTGGATCAAATATATCTAAATATACTAATTTTAAAATTTAAATTTCAAATTTTAAATTTTAAATTTTAAATTTTAAATTTTAAATTTTAAATTTTAAATTTCAAACAAATTTCAAATTTCAAATTTTTAAATTTAAAATTTTAAATTTTAAATTTTGAATTTTAAATTTTGAATTTCAAATTTGAAATTTTACCCAAATTTCAAATTTCAAATTTTAAATTTTTGAATTTTGAATTTCGAATTACAAATTTTAAAATTTAAATTTCAAATTTTTGAATTTTGAATTGCGAACAACTTTCAAAATTCAAATTTTAAATTTTGAATTTCAAATTTTAAATTTAAACTTTTAGATTACAACTTAATCTACGCATGCAAATATATATATCATATCTAAGAACTTGCTCTGATACCATTTGTGGAAAAATTCAGTGTAGGGGTAAAATGGTAATTTTAAAACCTTTTCAAAATCACTATTTTACAGTAAAAATTATTAATTAATCTAATTAATTAATATAAATTTATCCTACACTAGGATCTAAATATGATATATAGCATGCATTCATTTAAATTTGAAATTCAAATTCAAATAGTAAACACTTTACTGTAATGTGTTCAGAACACAATATCTTTGTGCGGGTAGTAGATCGTCGTAATCTGATCACCGTCGGAAGAGTCTGATCATTGTGATACAGTCACACAGTGTGTCTGGCCTCTGTGGATCATCCACACAAAGCTCTCGGTCTGATCGACTCCTCACGAGTGCTAGCTCGTTATAGAGCCCTTTTGACGGCCGATGCTGATCGAACTCCTTCGATCGATGTCTGTCGATTCTTCGAATACTCTGGATCATCAACAGACATGCTTGAGAGAATGTTGAAGATCTCTCTAAGATTTTGTGGGCTCACGATACTCGTAGCTTACTTTCTCACTTCCCGAACTCCAGGCTAAAACTTTAGGGAACTCACCGAAAACCTTGCACCCATTTTTCTTTCTTTTCTTTCTTTTTCTCTTGGAAGGATATGGACTTCTTTCTTATGCACAAGACTTCTCACACCTCAAAATTTTTCTCCAAAAATCTTCTTCTTTTTACGTCCCACTCTTCTCCTCCTTTCATAACAACGTCAAATGTCTTATCCAAAAGAAAGGATAAAGATGAGTAATTGTACATTTGAATTCAAATCAAATTTTGAATTCAAATGGACACCAACTCATCCCTTATCCACTAAAGGCGTGAGGTGTGGCTTAAATTATGCATGGAGTGATTTCATGAGAAACCTTTTCTCATGTAATAAATGGGGCGTAAAAAAAGGGATAAGGTGCAAAGATTGATTGCCCATTCAAATTCAAACTTTATTTTGAATTTGAATGGCCAACCAATCATCCTTATCCATTCATATGGCACATTAAAGTTGGGCATGGAGAGGGCTTGGCGTGAGAAAAAAATTCATGAGAAGTTCCTTCTCATGAATTCAAATGGGTGCAATGGAAGTGAGGTGGCGCATGGAGATTGGGTCAAGGTGGTTTAATTATTTAAACCAACCTAATTGAACCAAATAAGTTAGGTTCAATTAGACTAATTTAAACCCAACTAAATTAGGCTTAATTAGGCTCAATAAAATTCTAATCAAATCAGGAATTGATTAAGCCCAACCCCTGATCAAATCAGGGACCAAACCATCTCGACGATTAGGTCAACTCTTAACCTAATCGGGTCAAACCCAACTGAATCCAATTCAATTGGACTTGATCCAAAAATAATTACTCAATCAAATTGAGTTAATTAGTGATCAAATCACTAATTAAACCTCTCATAAATACTAAGTCCAAATCCGATGGGCAATCAGGCATCAGAATTCATCAATATGTAACCCTGATCGAAAAATCCCAACCAGTGGGACTCTTGACCCCGGTACCCATAATGTGTGGAACTCGTGATCAGAGAATACTAATTCTCGATCTTTGAGTCTCAAACATGTAGGATTCTACATCAGCCATCAGATCAGATAGGAACCTCTAATGTGTGTGATCCCGCAGGTTCGAACCTAAGTCGGTAGCACAGGAACCAATTCCTGTACTAATCGAAGTGACCATCTAGCAATGGTACCCGACGTTCGGATAGATCGAAGAGTCATAATCGCAACACTCAGAACCTACATGAATATGGTTACTGTATAATTCATCCTTTTAACCCCTGTGTTTAGGATGACTCAGGGTTAAACTGTCAACCTTGATCAGATCATCCGAATCGTGCTTAACTCAAACAGTCCTGTGACTCCTCACAAGGACTACCTTGGCCAAAGTTTTGCTAAATTGAAACATGACTGTACACAGCTCCTAAACTAGAGTGGTCAATCCCATCTTGACACACGCACCGACAAGTCAAGTACTTGACTACACCCAGCAGCTTTCCGTCACTGAATTAAAAATTCAAGTAGTCCAGTGCCTAAGTGCAGTGAGTTGCTTGCAAGTCACCGTGGCGGTCTCAGGTCGGAGGGATATTTATACCCATATTCCATCGGAGCAAATCTTGACAGCAGAAATAGCTCCAGAGTCGGTCATGTTCAGTGCAAATGTACCCTTATATCTCACCTGTATGCTATACCAGTGTCTCCACACTCATTGGTTAAGAGGACAACCAACCTATATGGCACACAACGACCTATGCTTGATAAACGTTGTCATCTTTGGTAACAACGTATTATTTGATCGCGAACAAATTTAAGGACTAAACGATAAATCCTCCTTTGTCGAGTCTAAATAGTCCTAAGGACTTCACCACAACATAGGAGTTCATTAGAAGATGAAAATTTTGTGATGAAAAAATACCAAAATAATTTTTATTGATTCATAATTCTTGTACAAATATAAAAATAAGCACAACCATCAACAGGCTGACGATTGGCTTTGGGACACTATTCCCAACATCTAGTACCCACTAAAGAATTAGTGTAATTTTTCGAATTGAAGGTAGAGGCTATCAATTCGAATAAAATAGTGAAAGAACTTTTAGACTAAAATCTATATTTTGAGGCTTAATCAATTCATATACTAATTAAATTTTAATTTTTCTTTTACAATTATGGCCACCACCTTATCGCTCCGATCACTATTAGATAGTGATAAATTGATGGGATCAAATTTTGATAGCTAGTATTGAAAGCTCAAATTAGTTCTAGAGCACGAACGGATCTTATATGTATTGATAGATCTGGCATCCGAGGAGCCAGCTCTGAATGCGTGTAGTACAATCAGAGATACTTATTAGAAGTGGCTCAATGATTGAACTACTGTTCATTGTATTATACTGGTGGCAATGAATGATGAGTTCAGCCATCGTTTCAAGAATGCTCAGCCATGGGATATGTTGCAAATATTGAATGAGTTTTTTGGCACACCCGATGATGTTGAGAGGTATAAGACTAGTTATACCATCTTCAATATTCGAATGAGGAAAAGAGCGTTAGTCATCGATCATATACTGTACATGATCGAGATGATTGAGCGCTTAAGCAAGCTCGACTTTTTCCTACATGAGCAGCTGGGGAAAGATGCCATTCTAAACTCTCTGCCTAAGTTTTACCTCCCTTTTTTTACTCATTTTCGAATGATAAAGCCTGCGGTCAACTACCACAGTTTGCTGGGATTGCCGCAGAACTTTGAAAAAGGTCACCAGCTCCACTAGGAGTCGGTGAATGTAGTGAGAGAATCTTTTTCTGGATGTCAATCCTTTAAGAAAGAGAAGAAGAACAAGAAAAACAAAAAAAGGGTGCAAAATGCTGGGGCACCCAAGCCTAGTCAGACCAAAAATCGAAGTCCGATCAGAATCAGTCGGAATAGTTCTACTGTAATAAGTAGGGACACTAGAAGAGGAATTATCCTCAGTACATTGGCTCTTTGGATCCGATCAGGTCGAGAAAAAAGCAAGTTATTGCTGGACAAGATAATTATATAATAACACCTTATAATTTCTCAATTTGTGATTCTACTACTTGGATATTAGATATCGAAAGTTCTTTTAATATTTACAATTCATTACAGGATCTATAGGTCAGTAGGAGATTTGAAGAAGGTGAAAGATTCCTCAATGTTGAAAATGAAAGATCAGTTTCAGTTTTAACGTTAGGGATTATTAAGCTTGTATTCAAGTCGAATATAATTGTTCTTAGTGAATATCATTTTTGTCCTTCCTTTTTATTGAACATTATTTTTATAGGCCTTTTAGTCATGTATGGTTATAAAATATTAATAAAAAAAATAATTTTAATATCATTATGAATGATGTTAATGTAATGAATGGACACTAAACAATGGTATTTACATATTGTCACAACCTGTTAGTGTAATATACACATCTAGCAAACATCCTAGAATTAATGATGTCTCTGATATCTACCTTTGGCACTGTGGGTTAGGTCATGTTAACAAGAATATAATAAATAGGTTGACACAAGAAGAAATCTTTGAAGTCAGTGATTGTGAATCACTTCCAACCTACGAGTCCGATTTTCTTGAAAAAATGATAAAGTCATCTTTTACTAAAAAAGGTGAGTGAGCCAGTGAAGTTTTAAGTCTGATACATACTGATGTATGTGAATCGATGAATATCAGTACCAGAGATAGATATTATTATTTCATTATGTTTATAGACGATCTATCGAGATATGGGTATATTTACTTAATGACACATAAGTCAGAATCATTTGAAATGTTCAAATGATTCCGTAATGAAGTAGAAAAATAAACTGAGAAGAGTATTAAAACTCTTCAGTTTGATCGAGGAGGAGAATATCTCTCCAGTGAGTTTTTAACATACTTAGAAGAGAATAAAATTTTTTCTCAATGAATCTCTCCTGAAACACCACAGCATAATGGTGTATCATAAAGGAGGAATCGAATCCTGTTAGATATGGTTCGATCCATGATGGACTTTACAAGTCTGTCGAGCTCTTTTTGGGGATATGCACTCAAGTCGGCTTGTTATATTTTAAATAAAATTTCGAGTAAGTTCATAAGTAAAACACCACATGAGATGTAGATAGGACGTAAGCCAGCACTCTCTCACCTTAGGGTTTGAGGATGTCCGACTTATGTCAAACATTTGAAAATGGACAAGTTTGAACCTAGGTCTGACAAGTATCTATTTGTAGGGTATTTAAAAGAGATTAAGAGATATTACTTCTATCTTACTGATGGATAGAAGGTGTTCGTCAGTAATAGGACAGTCTTTCTAGAAAAGAAGTTTCTTGGAGAAAGAACTAATACCTCAAAGATTGAACTTGATAAAGTTTGATCGATAAAAAAATCGACACAATCTAATAAACCTATAGAGTTGGACTTGATTAGATCAAATCCAGAACCTGTTGTAGAAACATCTTTAAGGAGATTCGATAGAGTACCATATTGTCAACCGAATAGATACTATGGTTTTTTGATCTGGGATAGTGATCCAATTGAACTTGATGAGAACAATGAGGATCCGATCACCTATATAGATGCGATGCATAGGTCTGACTCTGATAAGTGGCTGAAAGCTATGAAATCTAAAATGGAGTCCATGAAGGTCAATAATGTAAAGACATTAGTTGACCCACCAGAAGGAATAAAATTCATAGGGTGTAAGTGGATCTTCAAAAGAAAGAGAGGCATAAACGAAAAAGTGAAAACTTATAAAGCCCATCTAGTTGCCAAGGATTATCGTTAGCATTATGGTATTGACTATGATGAGATGTTTTCTTTTATGGCAATGCTCAAATCCATTCGGATTATACTTGCGATAGCAGCACATCTAGACTATGAAATCTGACAAATGGATGTGAAAATAGCCTTCTTAAATAGAAAGTTGGAAGAAAAGGTGTATATGATACAACCTGAAGAATTCATATCCACAGATGAGTCTAAGGTGTGCAAGCTTCAGAGGTCCATTTATGGACTTAAGCATGCATCTCGGAGTTGGAACATGCATTTTGATAAAGTGATCAGAACGTATGACTTCATTAAGAATAGAGAGGAACCCTGCATATACAAGTGGGTTAATAACTCTATAATAGTATTTCTTATTTTGTATGTAGATGACATTCTCTTAATCAAGAATGATATCCCTGTATTACAAGGAATAAAAGTTTGGCTGTCATCACAGTTCTCCATGAAGAACTTGGGAGAAGCATCCTTCATCCTTAGGATGAAGATGTATAGAGATAGATCTAAAAGGTTGCTTAGATTATTCTAGTCGATGTATATTGATACTGTGCTGAAAAAATTTGGCATGGAGAATTTCAAGAAAGGCTATCTTCCGATAGGTCAAAAAATTTTTCTCTTGAAGAGTGATTTTTTGACAACTCCTCAAGAGAGAGTGTATAAGTAGAATTCCATATGTTTTGGTAGTGGGATCTATTATGTACGCCATGACATGTACGCGATCAGATGTGGCATACTCATTAGGGGTAGTGAGCAAATATCAGTTCGATCTAGGTGAGAACCACTGGAAGGTCGTAAAGACCATCCCTAAATATTTGAGAAATATTAAGGATTAGTAGTTTATCTATGGAGAATCTGACTTAAAACTTGTGGGATTTACGGACTCCAATTTTCAGTCGAATCATGATGACATCAAGAGCATGTCGGAATATATTTATACCATGAACGGTAAAGCAATCTGCTAGAAGAGTTCCAAGCAGCACACTGTGGCCGACTTTACTTGCGAGGTGGAATATATCGCGACATCCGATGCTGCGAAGGAAGCTATATGGTTACGAAAATTCATCAATGAGCTTAGAGTGGCACCCTCTCTTGATGGCCCCGTCATGTTGTACTACAACAGCACTGGTGCCATTGCTCAAGTGAAGGAACCAAAGTCACATCAGCAGACCAAGCACATTCTGTATCACTACCACTTGGTCCGAGAGATCGTGGATCGAGGTGACATCGAGCTTTAGAAGATCAACGAAAAAGAGAATCCGATCGACCCATTTACTAAAGCCCTCGGTATTCAAGAGTTTGATGACTATAAATCAAAGATGGATATATGATACTGTATCGATTGACTTTAGTCTAAGTGAAAGTTGTTGAAAATTATGTCCCAAAGTCAAGCATCGGTCTGTTGATGGTTGAGCTTATTATTATAATTATATATAAATTATTAAATTAATAAATATTATTTAATATTTTTATCATTGTGTACATCTTATTTTGAACTCCTGTTATGTGATGAAGTTCTTAGGACTATTTGATTCGATATAGGATGATATATCGTTCAATCCTTAAACCTTAAGTTCACGATCAAATGATATACTATTATTAGGATGATAGCTATATTAAGTATAGGTCATTGTGTACCATGTACATTGATTATCTTCTTAACCAAGGAGTGTGAAGACACTGACATGGCATGCAAGTGAGATGTAGGAGTACATCCACTGAACATGACCAACTACTAAGCACTCTGCTGTCAAGAGTAGCTCATGAAGGATATGGGTATAAGTGTCTCTCTGAACTGAGATCACCACGGTGACTTGCAAGCAACTCACTGTGTTTTAGTGCTAGACTATCTGAATTTCTAATTCAGTAATAAAAGATTTTTGGGCACAATCAAGTACTTGAGAAGTCGGTGTGTGAGTCAAGATGGAATTGACCCCTCCAAATAAGTAGAAGTTAATGTATCAGTGTATTTTAATTCAGTAAAATCTTGACCAGGATAATCCATATGATGGATTTTAAAAATTAAAATACAATATGGATGACCACATCAGGGTTGACAGTTAAACCCTAGGTCACTTTGAGCATTTGGGTCAAAAGAATGAATTATATGGTAATCATATGTCAATAAGTTATTGAATGATGCTTTGCAATCTTTCGACCTATCCAGACGTCGAGTATCATTGCTAGATGGTCACTTTGATTGGTATAAGAAGATTATTTTTATACTACTGACTTAGGTTCAAACCTATGGGGTCACACTCAAAAAAAATTTCTGACTAATCATATGGCTGATCGACGATTAAGAATTATTTTAGGGTAAAATAATCAATTCGATTGATGATTAACCTTGTGCAAAAGTTGTAATAAATTAATTTGCTAATTATTGATAAATTATAGGAAGATTGATTAGTAATTAGATTGCTAATTAGCTTAATTTGATTGAGTATTGAGATTTGGATCAAATCTAATTGAATTAGATTCAATTTGATTTGACCCGATTAGGTTATGAGACGACCTAATCGCTAAGGATGTTCGATTCCTGATTTGATCAGAATTTGAGCTCGATTAATTTTTGATTTGATTAAGATTTAATCGAAGCTATTTATTATCTAATTAGATTAGATTTAGTGAACTAATTGGGTCTAACCTAATTTGATTGGGTTAAGAATCTAATTTGATAAGAAAATAAT
>NC_025999.2:61987613-62087613 GCF_000442705.2 Elaeis guineensis | reverse complement strand
CAGGACATCTTCGACAGGCTGTTGCTCCAACTTCAGAAGGAGTTCTGAAGCACTTTCAAATCAGATAGAGATCTAATTTTTGGAGTATAGATTTGTGAGGAGAAGATGTTCTAGGTCTTGCCTGAGTGGATATTGGTAGAGGCTAGGTGCTTGTGTGGCTACATCAGAATCTCAGGCTATGCAGAGATCATCTATAGGGTAATCAGATTACCCTTAAGGTATTACTTGTTTCCTCATTCCTTTTAGATTTATTTTAGACTTAATATCAAATATGAAGATTAGATCTAGAGACTTAGATTTAAAATAAATATAGGATAATTTTTTTTAAAATTATTCCATCCCAGATTTGATGAAATCTGGAAGATCCTACAAAGGAAAAAGATAGTTTTTTCTTCAACTGGTATCAGAGCCAGGTTGTTGGCTCTATTTCAGATCTAATTTAGATCTAATTTTTTATTTATTTATTTGATATTAAAAAATTTTAGATGTCATATCAGATATAATAGAATCTGAAATCAAAATATTTAAAATTAAATCTAAGAAGATCTAACATGCATGAGATGCATGACTAGACTAGGATTAGTTGAATCCATGAATAGTCTTAAGTTTATGTTTTAATGTGATTAAAATATGAATTAGATTAAATTTATTCTCTATTTTTTTGATGTTATAAATGTTATAATCAGATCAAAAATAAAAAATAAAATTTTAATTTTTTCATAAAATTGATCTGTTGCATACCTAGACTAGTTGTAGAATTGTTCTAATAACTTGTCTAGAATAGATTTAATTTTGAATAGTTCAATTTAAATCTTATTTTTTAGATATTATATATGATGTATCAGATCTGAAAGTATATTAATTAGATCAATTTTTGATACATGAGATGTATGCAAAGCATGTATTAGTTAGATCTTAAATTGTATATGTGATATGTAAATTTAGATCTAACTAGTTTTGTAGCTAAATTTATATTTCTGATTAAGATGTTCCTCATGGCTGTCCGGTTATAAGAACAAAGTAAAGTTTTAAGACCCTCTCCTCCCATTCAATGGGGTGTTTATATGACGTGTAGGGGTGCCGCGCGTTCATCCTTAATCAAAAATCAAAACTTACTTTTCTGCAAAACCCTAGATCCTGAAATCCTAGGATTTATTTTACATGCTTTGTTTATGAACCCAAACTTAATTAATGAATTAAGCTTATGAAATTAAGTTAGATCTAAAATTGAAAATTTCAGATCTAAGATATTTTCATAAAATTGAGTTCGGGCTTGGATAGCTCAATTAGGTCTAGAGGTTGATCAAATTGAATCAAGAGTTGGTTAGGTGGGATCATGAAAGCTAATAATTGATCAGTCTAATAGGATTAAGTCTGGGTCAAGGTTGAATCACATTTAGATGTGACTCGATCAAGTTAAGACCTAATTTGGCTCAGTGGTTAGAGCCTGGATTATAGGCTAACCCAATTAGTTCTGGTTCGACAATTTGGTGTCTAAGGTAAGTTGGGCAGATGCGACCGACTGATTTTTAATTGGGAGCTACTCGACTCGAATACGTTCTTGTCGAGTTAATGGCATATCCCTTCCACCGATCTCACTTACCTAGCCATATGTGTCGACTCAGTTTTGATTAGAGGTGGCTAACAATTCGAGCTAACCCATGCCACTAGGTTAGTCATAATTGTTATGACTATATCAAGTCAAGTTTAATGAGACCTAAATCAAATCTCTCTAAGAAAATATTAAGTCTAGATCTTCCACCATTGTGGATGTGCGAGCCCTTCCTGAAGTTGATTGTTCTCAGCTGGTTACAGTGGCTCAGTTGCACTGGAAAGATGCAACCATGTCCATTAGGCATCGGATGCTATGAATTAGAGGATGGGTTGGGCTCAATATTCTGGATACGGTGAGGGACCCAATCAGGAATCTAGTTCGTGCAAATGGTGGGTCTGACTTAACTAAGGATTGAAGCAATATTTCGGACACGGTGAACTTCATGAATTAGAGACCAAGTTTTGGATGCACCATGATTAGAGAATCATTGGACAAGAGTTGTCCACTCATCGGTTGACCCATCACCAATAACTGTTAGGTGAGGTGATGAGCCAGTCGGTGAGACCGCACCACCCACTAGAAATCACTGATCATGGAGATTTTCACATCCCTACCAAGGGAGTGTAGGGATCTGAAAAAATAGTGAGAGCCTAATTTGTTTAAAAATGAAACTCCTAAACAAATTGGTTAAGTCTGATTATAAAATCTAACTAGAAACTTTTGACTCTCTACAGAAAACATGTCTGCCTCAAACCCCCTGACCAAAATACTAGACACCCACAGATTGACTGGACCCAATTTATTGAGGAACTATAGAATTATTCTAGATTCTAAAAAATTGACTCATGTCTTGAACCAGGACCCACCTGCATGCCAGCACGTCCGACTGCTGAACAGAGAGTATCTCTGAAAAAATAGACGGATGATGATAACAAAGCAAGGTACTACATGTTGGGTGCAATGTCTGATGACTTGCAGCGTCAATATGAGAATATTTTGACTACCCGCCAAATATTGGCTCACCTGCAAGAGTTGTTTGGTAAATAAAGTCACGCAGCCAAGTATCAAGTCTGTCAAAGACCTTTTAAGGCTGAAATGCGTGATGGGCAGTCAGTCCAAGATCATTGTTTGACAATGATCAAGGATCTTGAGGAGCTTGAGAAGCTCGGTATCATCTTAGACAAGGATTTTCAGATTGATGTGATCCTTCAGTCCTTGTCCGATGCATATGGTCAGTTCATCATGAACTTCCATATGCATAAGATGCAGTGTACCTTGGCCGAGTTAATGAATATGCTGGTTACGGCTGAGCTTTCTATAAAAGATTCAAAAGGCGCAGTTCTTATTGTGGAGCGAACTTCTTCCAAGAGAAAATCTTTTGGAAAGAAAAAAAAATCTACGAAGAAGCAGAAGGTGGATGGCAAGAAGAAGAAGACAGAACCGAAGAAGAAGGCTGCTGATAAGAAAAAATATTTTCACTGCCAATCAGATGACCATTGGAAGCGAAACTATCCTCAATACCTGGCCACCCTGAAGAACAAGAAGGATGGTCCTTCTGGAGGTATGCTCATTTTAGAATCTAACCTTACAGTTTCTTCTGCATCCAGTTGGATGCTTGACTCTGGTTCTAGTGCTCATTTGTGCACTTCTATGCAGGGTCTTGAGGAGAGCAGGAGGCTAAGGGATGGGGAGATGATCCTACGTATCAGGAACGGAGCAAGAGTTGCTGCTGTGGCCGTGGAAACCTATCCTTTGCGATTATCATTAGGATTAGATTTATTTCTTAGAGATTGTTATTATGTGCCTGCAGCAAGCAGAAATTTGATTTTTGTTTTATGTTTAGCATAAGAAGGCTATGTGATTAGCTTTCATAAGGACCATTGTAACATATTTTATAAAAATAATAAAGTTGCAGATGTTTTTCTTATTAACGGTCTCTATCAGCTACATATTGATGTATCTGTATTTAATATCGAGCAAAATGTGAATGCCATAGGAATTAAAAGGCTTAGAGACAGTCTAAATAATAGGTATCTGTGGCACCTAAGGCTAGGTCATATAGCGGAAGACAGGGTAAATAAATTGAAGAAATCTGGGCTATTGAGTCCGTTGACTTTCGAGTCATATCTAGTTTGTGAATCATACCTTCAAGGCAAAATGACCAAGCTCTCTTTTGTGGGATAAAGGAAAAGGGCCACAGACCTACTTGCCCTAGTACATACGGATGTGTGCAACCTATTTGATGTGCCGGCTAGAGGCAACTACGTCTACTTCATTATCTTTACCGATGATATGTCTAGGTACGGGTATGTGTTTTTAATAAAACACAAGTTTGAAGCTTTTGAAAGGTTCAAAGAATTCAAATATGAGGTAGAAAAATAAATAGGAAAGCTCATTAAGGTTCTTCGATCAGATCGAAGAGGTGAATACCTTAGTCGGGAGTTCCTAGACTATCTTAAGGACAATGGTATAATCTCTCAATGGACTCCACTTGGAATGCCTCAACTCAATGGGATTTCAGAACGAAGAAATCGGACCCTATTAGATATGGTCCGTTCCATGATGAGCTTCACGGACCTCCCTGAATTTTTTTGGGGACATTGTCTCATGACAACAATTTATGTATTGAATAGGGTTTTCTCTAAAACTATTCCTACCACACCGTATGAGATATGACATGGTAAGAAGCCAAGTCTGAATCATCTCAGAATTTGGGATTGTCCGGCTCATATCAAGAGACAACAGGTGGATAGTTAGAGTCCAGATCTTTTAGAGCTCGATTCATAGGATATCCTAAAGAGTTATTAGGATACTATTTTTATATCTCGAAAGACCACAATGTGATTGTGAGTCGAAATGCTATTTTTCTTGAAAAATAGTTTATTCAAGATGGTGGCATCGGAAGAATAATTAAGCTCAAAGAGAATGTCTTTCAAGAGCAATGAGCTAAAGAACCTGAGGAACCAAATCAATCAGAACCAGTCCTAATACAACCTCTTCCACCTCGTAGATCGACTAGGATTTTTCATCCTCCTGAAAGGTACTTAGGTACTATACAAGAGGATGTAGAAAAAATATTCCTCACAAAAAATAGGGTTCATGGTGATGATCCCAAGACTTATGACGAGGCGATATCAGATATCGATTCTGAGAAATAGTTAGAGGTAATGAGATCAAAAATTGACTCGATGCACTCAAACCAAGTCTGGACCTTGGTAGATCCACCTGAAGGTATTGTACCTATTGGGTGTAAATGGATCTTCAAGAGAAAGATAGGTGTAGATGGGAATGTGGAGACAGTCAAGGCTAGGCTCGTAGTAAAAGATTATAGTCAGCGCGAAGGCATTGACTATCAGGATACCTTTTCGTCGGTAGCCATGCTAAAATTCATCCGTATTTGCTTGCTGTTGCAGCCTATTTCGATTATGAAATATGGCAGATAGACATGAAAATGGAGTTCTTAAATAGATATCTTAAGGAAGATATCTATATGGAACAGTCACTTGGTTTCACATCCAGTGATGATGATCACAGGATCTGCAAGCTGTAAAGGTTCATTTATGGACTTAAGCAAGCATCTCGGAGTTGGAATACTCGTTTCAATGATGTGATCAAAATGTTTGGTTTCATCAAGAACGAGGAGAAACCATGTGTGTTTAAAAAGGTCAGTGGGAGTGCAGTTGTCTTCCTCGTATTGTACGTAGATGACATCTTCCTAATTGGGAATGACATTCCCATGTTGACCTCAATCAAAGTATAGTTGTCTAAGGAGTTCTCTATGAAAGATCTGGGAGAGGCATCCTTTATACTGGGTATTAAGGTCTATAAAGATAGACCAAATAGGATGCTCGAACTTTCATAGAAGATGTACATAGAGGAGGTGCTAAAAAGGTTTAGCATGGAAAACTCCAAAAGAGGTTTATTACCTTTTAGACATGGCATTCATCTCTCCAAGAAGATGTGCCCTAGCACACCTGAGGAGATTGAACGCACGAGCAAGATCCCTTATGCTTCGGCAATAGGGAGCCTCATATATGCCATGTTATGTACACGACCTGATATAGCCCATGCTGTGAGTGTCATAAGAAGATATCAGTCGAATTCAGGCGAAGAGCACTGGACTTCTGTGAAATGTACCCTTAAGTACTTGAGAAGGACTAAGGATATGTTTCTAGTCTTTGGGAATGGAGAACTCCAGATTCAGAGATTTACAGACTCAGACTTTATGTCTGATATAGATGATTGAAAGTCGACATCTGGGAGTCTGTTCATTTATAATGGTGGTACAGTTAGCTGAAAGAGTTTCAAGCAGATGGTGATTACTGATTCCACTATGGAGGCAGAGTATATTACTGCATCGGAAGCTACGAAGGAGGCATTCTGGTACAAGAAGTTTGCCGTAGAGCTTGGAGTGATGTCATCGGATGCCATCCCTCTTTACTGCGACAATAATGGAGCCATAGCCCTAGCTAAGGAGCCAAAGTCTCATCAGAAGTCCAAACACATCGAGCGGCGATTCCATCTGATCCGTGATTACCTCGAAAAGGGTTATGTCGAGGTTAAGAGAGTTGGCTCCACAGACAATGTGGCAGACCCACTGACAAAGCCATTAGGCCAACAGAAGATCGAAGCCCACCTTGAGAAGATGGGACTTAGATATGTAGCCAATTGGCATTAGGTCAAGTGGGAGTTTATTAGATGTGTGCCCTAGATGCCAGATTGGCTGATACATTCCTATACAAATCTAAGGGCAAATTTATAATTTTGATTATAAATCAATAAATGAGTTATTCTTCTATCACATTATGTACATTGTGTCTGTGATACATCCTTTGAGTTAATAGGAATGTCAATTCATATTTTTAAGAGTTAAAAATTTAAGGCATGAATTTACATAACTAACTCATAAATAGCTCTTGACCATAGGATCATCACAAGGATGGTGATCGATTCGGAAGGTTGGTGTACGATCGCTTCCTTAGGATAGATGTGTCTTGAGTCTACGGTGTGGAGATACCAAAGTGAGAGTACAGGTATTCATTGAGAACGAGAGTACTGAGCGTGACCATATCGAGCAGTCATAAGAAAGTCTACCTTCTCATTGATGACTAGCTCGATGCTGCAGTTGTGTGTCTAGTTCTTTGATCTGTGGTGCATCGACAGTTCACCTTGAGTGTGTTATAGTTTGACTATACCATAACTTGATCTCCTAACCATTCAGAATCTTGAGGTGTATGTTGGCTGTAGCATATTCATTGTAGGAACTAGGTCGCACCAAGATGGGATCTATCAACCTCGATAGATGAAAGGAGTAGTTCTATGATCGAGTCCTTAAGCCCATGGCCATGGCAGAGTGAAATAATGAAAAAAATTTTTTCATTGGGGTTTCACATCGGACTCAGATCGATCGATTGACTCATATGACTGATGTTGGGTTTGATGAGTTCATCTTAACCCTAATTCAGTCGGGACTCATGATAGAAGAACTCAATCACACAGGTAGCTGCATCGAGAGGTTCATCTTCAATTTTAATGGATTACCACCACATACTGCTAGGTGTCACTAGTAGATTTTGGGAGCAATTAGAATGATCTTGATAATCGATCATTCTAATTGTCTGAATCAGAAGAGTTCTGATCCATCGAAAGGAGTTTCGATGATGTCGATGATGAGATCATGACATATCTCATTACTATACGGAATTGAACCTAAATGGGTCACACAAACAAGGATTAGGGTCTGGATGTCATCAATTGGGCTAACCCAATTGATTTGGATAAGATCCAATTAGGTTCAAGGAAATTGTGCTAGCACATGATTGAGCCTAACTTTCTCCTCGTGTAATCTTTTCTGTCTCTACTGAGTCAAATATGATTTGACTCATCCAGAGAACCTTTGGAAGGTTTCTCTCAGTCTAAATAAAGCTTGTCCAGCTTAAAAAAATCTTGTCTTAATTCATGAGATAAATTTAAGACAACACCTGCTAATTCCTATCACCTGTCAATTTTATTTTAGGACATTTGTCAAATGTTGACATATGGGTCTTAAACTGAAGAGAGTTCATTGAAAAATTTTTGTGGAGTGTATTAGGTGGATGTCTGGCCAGGACACCATCTCCCAAGATCTTTTCAGTACCACACGATGCAGCAGAAAGAAAGAAGAAATAAAATAAAAAAAAAATAATCAAAATATGTGGATCAGCCATAAAAGGGCTCACCTCTACGGGGCATGCAAACTTCACTATGAAAAAGAAAATTTTACAAGAGGAGACCTCACCCTCAACACTTGTACACCCAATTCTCTCTCACTAGAAGTTTTCCTCACAAAAGCTCTCTCTCTCTTGGAAGATCCCCTGAACCCCTGAAGTGCCTGACGACCGCTGTCCAGAAGCCTCCTGCTCCTTCTCTCTCAGCGCTTTCACCTCTCTCTCTCCTCTCGGGTTTGTACGGCTATGTACGGCAAGAAAACCCGAACCACACCTCTCTCTATTGTCACAGGCCTTTTTAAAGGCTTAAGCAAGGTTTAAAACCTAATTAGATTAGGTTTAAGAGTCCTAAACAAGCCAAATCAACCTCCTGAACCGTCGGATCGTCACCGAAAACTCCCTGGGCCGTCCGATCACGATCGGTCCATGGAATAGTACCATGGATCACGCGAAACGTGTGGGAAACGTCCGTGCGATCCACGGTGGACCGGGGCAAAGGGCCAGCAGGCCGCTAGGCCTGGGCTGGCCTGCCCACGCGGGCCTGGGCCGCGCCCGCGCGCGGGCCTACGCGCGCCTGGGCCGTGCGCCCGCCTGGGCTGCATGCCCGCCTGGGCCGCCCGCCCGTGTGGGTCGCACATCCCGTGCGGGCCTGGGTCGCGCGTCCCGTGCGCTGTAGCCTGCGGTCATGCCGCTGCCGCTTGCCGTCGGTCACCGACAGTCCTCCACCACCTCGAATCTCGTGTCGATTTCAAAAGCTCGTATCTCCTCCATCCGAGCTCTGTTTCGGATGATCTTGATTTCGTTGGACTCCATTTTTCACCGCGAACCTCGCTGTGGGCTCAATGTGGGCTGAATCTCAAGGCATCAAATCCTAACAATCTCCATCTTGACTCGATATTCGGCTTCCTCCAAACTTCGAGAGCTTCTGGATCTCCTCGCCCCCATGCCCTGGGGCAATCGCCTGCTGATCATGGATGGACAAACATGGGAGTCAAGCCAGGCTGCTCGATCCCATCTCCGTCATATGCTGTGCTCCTCCTGACCTGAGACCTGCTCGGGGCATCATCCTGCGGCAATAGGAATCTCACCTTGCGACGTCGCCTCTCGTCCTCCCGAGTCTCCTGTCTCGTGCCCGATCCGCCTCCTGGAGCTCCACCTCGCTCTGGGCTCCACCTAGCTCCCGAAGCTCCACCTCGCACTGAGCTCCCTGCCAGGTAATAATGTCCTCTGCTCTCCTTCTTCCCCTCCAGTATAATCCTATCGCCACGTAACACCCTCAGGATTCCTCCACCAGCTACCGTCCTATAGCCTCTTGAATCCAATCTGCTAAGTGAGATAAGATTTCACCTGAAATCGGGTATGTATCGGACCTCCCCCAATCTCTTCATTGCACCGTCATGTGTCCTCCAGCTGACCATCCCAATGCCTCTGCTCGCACAGCTCGATCCATCCGACAGATATACAGTGCCCTCACTATTTTTCAGGGAGTCAAACTGCTCCTCTCTGCAACATACATGATAGGGCCATGCAGAATCTAATATCCACTGCTGGAAAGAAGTAGATACCTCATCAGATATCTCCAGGACATCTCCATTTGAATCGCTGCCGACCGTCGCTACAACAACCACCATCCGATTTTTAAGTTGAGGGCAATCTTTGGCTAGATGCCCCAACTCCTCGCACCGGTAACACCTGATTTTGCTCAAGTCCCTCTTAGATTTGGACCGTCCTCGTTGCGATCTCCTGTCGCTCTGTCTACCACCTCCTACTCTTTCAGAAGCCACCAAAGCTGAGCTACCACTACCTGAGCTCGAAGCTGGGTTCTCCCTCCTGAGAACCTCATTTTGGAGTATCACCGTGGTGACCTCGTCCATCTTGATAGTCACCAACGCTGAAGGGGGAAGCAACGCCAGCAAAACCAGCACCCTGATCTTCTCCTCAACATTCTCACCAACGCTGAGGAGGTAAGTGAGGATCTTCTGGAAGTGGCTTAGATGCTCCTGCACGCTCTGTCCCTCAGTCATCCGCAGTTGGTAAAACTGCCTCCAAAGGAAAAGAGTGTTGGTGAGAGACTTCGCCATGTACAACTCCTCGAGCTTCGACCACAGCACCATCAGAGAAGTCTCGCTCAGCACATGGATCACCACCTCATCTGTCAGGTACATGCGGATGGTACTCACCACCTGCATCTGTAGCCATTTTCAATCCCGCACCTCCATGATGGTCGGCTTCTCATCACACAAGAGAGCATCGATCAACCCCTGTTGGATGAGCACGTCCTTCATCCTTGCCTGCCACAAGGAGAAATTGCTCTTACCATCGAACTTGTTGATCTCTATCTTGATTGTTCCTGTCTTCTCCATCTTCAGTCTTGCTCACCACCGCTGCAATCTGCGTCCTTATACCGTCTTGCTCTGAACCACTTGTTGGGTGGATGTCTGGCTAGAACACCACCTCCCAAGATCTTTTCAGTACCACGCAATGCAGCAGGAAGAAAGAAGAAACAAAATAAAAGAAAAATAATTAAAATATGTGGATCATCCACAAAAGGGCTCGCCTCCATGGGGCATGCAAACTCCACTATGAAAAAGAAAATTTTACAAGAGGAGACCTCACCCTCAACCCTTGTACACCCAATTCTCTCTCACTAGAAGTTTCCCTCACAAAAGCTCTCTCTCTCTTGGAAGACCCCCTGAACCCCTGAAGTGCTTGGCGATCGCTGTCCAGAAGCCTCCTGCTTCTTCTCTCTCAGCGCTTTTGCCTCTCTCTCCTCTCAAGTTCGTACGGCTCTGTACGGTGAGAAAACCCGACCCACACCTCTCTCTGTTGTCACAGGCACTTTTAAAGGCTTAAGCAGGGTTTAAAACCTAATTAGATTAGGTTTAAGAGTCCTAAACAAGCCAAATCAACCTCCTGAACCATCGGATCGTCATCAAAAACTCCTTGGGCCGTCCGATCGTGATCGGTTCGCAGAATAGTGCCGTGAATCTCGCGAAACGCGTGGGAAATGCCCGCGCGGTCCACAGGCCTAGTCGTGACTGCCCGATCCACGATGGACCGAGGCAAAGGGCCAGCAGGCTGCTGGGCCTGGGCCGGCCCGCCCATGCAGGCCTGGGCCGCGCCCACACGCGGGCCTGCGTGCGCCCGCCTGGGCCGCCCGCCCGCCTGGGTCGCGCATCCCGTGCGGGCCTGGGTCGCCCGTCCCGCATGCCGCCGCCTGCGGCCGCCGGTCGCCGGCGGTCCTCCACCACCTCAAATCTCGTGCTGACTTCAAAAGCTCGTATCTCCTCCATCCGAGCTCTGTTTCGAATGATCTTGATCTCGTTGGACTCTATTTTTTACCGCGAACCTTGCTGTGGGCTCAATATAGACTGAATCTCGAGGTATCAAATCCTAACAGAGTATCCATATGTCTAAACTACATTAAATTGGATGCCATAATCAGATTATGGCGTGAGCCCAATTGGATTAAAGTGGGCGCCCCAAATGGATAAGAATGAAAGAGTCCTGATAAACATGGACTCTTTGGCGCCACCTTGCTTGTGCTTATCCAATGTTGGCACCAACTTTTGGAGATAAGATGGGGTTCTTATCTGATGTGATTAGATGACATCACTCCACCAATCAAAATTTTTTCAAAATTTATTAGAATTTTTTGATTGGTCGAATGATGTGGCACTACGCAGCATCTAGGGTCTATAAAATTTCTATCTGTGCCTAGGATTTGTAAGTTTTTGCTCAATACCCAGTCAAAATGAGAATCCTCTCCTCTTCTCTATATCCTTCCTACTCTCCTCTCTCCCCTCTTCATGTCTAAGAAGTTGGACGTCCATCTGGCAAAGGTCCAAGGCGTGGTGACGCTTAGAACAGGAAGGCTGCAGGACATCTTCGACAGGCTGCTGCTCGAACTTTAGAAGGAGTTCTGAAGTACTTCCAAATCAGATAGAGATCTGATTTTTAGAGCGTAGATTCATGAGGAGAAGATATTCTAGGTTCTACTCGAGTGGATACCGGTAGAGGCCAGGCGCTTGCATGGCTACATCAGAACCTCAGACTGTGCAGAGATCATCTACAGGGTAATCAGATTATCCTTGAGGTATTACTTATTTTCTTATCCTTTTTATATTTATTTTAGACTTAATATCAAATATGAAGATCAGATCTAGAGATTTAGATCTAAAATAAATATAAGATAATTTTTTTAAAATTATTCCGCCCCAGATTTGATGAAATCTGAAAAATCCTACAAAGAAAAAAGATGATTTTTCCTTCAGTATGTATGTATGTATATATATATGTATATTATTTTAGAGCTTAAGTGACTAATAAAAATATATGTATCTAGATGCATACATAATCTTTCCATCAAACAATGTGAGTAATCACAGCATGTTTCATTAAAGCTTGACTTTTATCCTTTACAAGCAATGGAGGATCAAGCTCAATTGCATAAGAAACAGAAACCTCACAAAACATATCTTTCAAATACGTGCCCATCAACATCTTGCCTTTATCATTAGAAATGAATGTTCCTTTGTCTACTTCTTTCTGTGAGACATTCAATAAAATAACTTCTTCACCCTGCAAGTATTGATTTCATAAGATCCAATCAGCAAGTCCTAATAATTTACCACTATGACAACATCGAATCATTCTATTAAAATCTTCAAATTCATGAAACTAAATTTTACTTATTATTTTAGATGATTCAGGAATAGATAGTGTATTCACTTGAGGGGATGTTTGTTCAGCCCTATCACCATTCTAGAAACAACTAAGAGTTAGCCAACTTTCTTAAAAAAATATTAAATTATGAGTGTGGCATAAAGTAATGATATCATAGATACCTTTGGGCTATGTTTGCTACTAATTGATGATATTTTGTCTATCTTTGGAGAATGGTCATCAGCTTCTTTCATGCTAACAATATCCTATTAATAAATGAGTACAATTAACTTAAAATAAAAATCAAATGATAAGTAGAGCGAATGGTCATCAACTTTGTGCATGACACTTTCACAATTTCAAAAAAATCAGATGATAATTTTGAAAATAAAGATTAAATTATCCAATCTCTTTCACATGGATATAAAAAAAAAATTGCACATTCAACTAGAATACCCATCGAAGCCGTTGAACCATAAATATTTGCTACTTGAACTTGGAGAGTTCTGACTTGACCTGCCAAGTCACAAACCATTTTACATAGATTCTCATTTTCTTTTTTCAAGACTTCATTAGTTGCTTTAGGGCCCCACAGTGAATTAGGAGTTGGTCCTAACCCTAAACAATGGACCATGTCCGACCTTTCTTTGCCAAAATATTTAGAAAATACCTCATCATCTTTTGCATCTTTAAACATCTCCTATTGGTTCTCAGTGGATATGTATTAATTACAAGAAACAAATATTACAATAAAAATAAGACAAACCTATAGTTTAATTGACTGATAAAGGATACTTACAACGAGTCCAGCAGCAGCATCATTTGCAGGATTACCATCCTTTCTAGTATGAGTCTTGGCCCACATGCGGGGGTGGCTTCATTTTTTTCTATCCTTTTAAATTGAGTATACAATATAAAAAAGATTAAATGAACACAATAGACATATTCCTTAAAGCAAGTACTTAAAGAAATTTAGATGGGTTTTACCTGTAGGTGATTGATTTGTGCGAAGCTTATTGTTTCTGTACAATGAAGGTACTTGTACTTCTTCTTGCATTCAATGTTGGTATCTGCTCTATTCTATCATTGTTCCATATATATCAAAATTTAAGACCGACCTCAACCACAATATAAAAAATTGACCTCAACCAATGAAAGATAACAATTTCTATATACCTACCACTGTAGAGTAGACCAACTGTCTGTAGCTTCCTTCTATTGAGCCTCTGAGATATTCTTAGGTACTTCACCTTTTCTTTTCTTATTGTTATTATAATTGTATGTGAAGTACTTCTTTCTTAAATAGTACTTCATCCCTCTCCATTTTTCTGCCAAAGTCTTCATTGCAAAATTATAATACTCATCTCCCACATCATACTTCTTTGGCAATAAGAAGAAATAATATTATTAATACATTATAATAATAAGTGCCAAATCAAAGCATGCGGCTTGTCCAACCACCATCTATGACCAGCATAATAATGTTTCTCACTAGAATGTAACCAATCGGAGTATGTGTCTTTATTACATTATGGACAAGCCAATCACCCTTTCGTGCTCCAACCTGACAAGTATGTATATACGGGAAAATTATTTATGGTCCACAACAATGTAGCATGCATGTTGAACCTCTTGCCTCTCGAAGCATCATATGTGTCAACCCCATTCCATAAAAGATTTAATTCATGAATGAGAGATTGTAGGTAAACATCAATATTGTTACCAGGTCCATGTGGACTTGGTATAAGCAAGAATAGGAATGTATTAGGCCATTTCATACACTCCCATGATAGCAAATTATGAGGCAGCAAAATAATTGACCAAATGCTATAGCTCACATTTACATTACCAAAAGGATTAAACCCATCACTTACCAAGCCAAGGCAAACATTTCAAGGGTCAAATCCAAAATCATTAATGACATCAAGAGATTTCCGACAAGATGAATCAGCTAGATGTCTCAAGATGCCATCTACTTTTTGCTCTTCTTTGTGCCACCTCTTTTTGCAGCCAATTCAGAGCTTATGTACATCCTCTAAAGTCTTGAGATTAATGAAAAATAGTGAAGAATCTTTCTTGATTTTCTTTTCCTTCGGTGGCCATCACAAGTTTCTTTTTCAATCCATTTATCCTTTCCATATTTTGGGCAACTTGTTCGATTCTTATTCTCTTCCCTCCAATACAAAATGCAATCGTTGGGACATACATCAATTTTTTTATAGCTATATCCTAATGTGGCAACAATCTTTTTAATTTCATAAAAAGAATTTGGATATGCATTGCCTTCTGGAAGAAGGGGTTTATACAACTGCATCATCAAATCAAAAGGCTTTTGGGACATTCCAGTCATGCACTTAATATTGAATAGATGGAGAACAAAAGAAAGCTTCTTGAAACTCTTACATCCTTCAAATAATGGTTCTTGTGAATCTTCAAGCAATTTTTTTAATCTATTTAAATATTCATCTCCATCTCCTAGACTAGTATCAATATATTCAAATTTTTTATCATCATCAGCTGCAACTATAAGTGCATCTAGTGTTGGAGTAGCTTTCCTAGGTTGTGGATTCAGAAAACAGCAAGGATCTGATCATGGAGGTCCTTGAAGGTCAGCAACCAAGCAAAATAAAAATAGCCTTCAGAATTTCAGTAGCCTTGTAAATCCTGTCGGCAGAATTTCTTTCTATGATTTGAACCCCTTCTCCACCAAATCTGAAACCCACCTTTTGAAACCTGAAGTACTCTTGATGAAGCCTCCAAAAAATAAAAGATGGGATCTGAAACTCCTCTTGGGTGGCCCAGAGAGGATGCACAAACAGGGGGCGTGCACAAAGGGGGGGCGCTGGTTTCTAATGCCTCCTTTCTTTCCTTTTTGGGGTGGCGGCTAAGAAATCCTAGATTTTTTGCTTCTAGGATGTGGAGAGGTCTAGAGAGAGAGAGGAAGAAAGAAAGAAAAAGTTAGAAAGAAAATAATTTTGTATTCCTTTTTGATTCCTTAAGTCAGATACAATGTATGTTTATATACAGGGTCAATGTGATCCAACACAAAAACTCTCCTGGCTAACTCAATACAGGATTGCACTCACCCAAGCCCATGTACACCCATGAGTTGACCCAATCTCATAATTTTGAACTCAATCCTAGCTCAAATATAAGTTAGCCTCTTAAGATCCAAAATTTCTAAACCTCAAGACTCAAAAGGCTAACAGCCTTTCATCCTAGGGCCCAAAGTAGCCCTAGTAACCCCATGACTACCTCATGAACTTTGGACCTTGGCTTTAGCTTTGGTCTCTTGAGCCTTGAGAGCACCACATAAGGCCCAACAATCTCTACCTTGGTGCCCCAGGGCCTCAACCAACTCCATTCTATCCATCAAGTACATCAGTGTCACATATTTTTGAAAGCTGTCCCATGGAAGTACCTTCATCAGTGCATCCGCTGGATTCTTCTTGGTGTGGACCTTCACCAGCTCCACCTCACCTTCTTCCACAAGCTCTTTGATCTGATGATACCTGAAATTGATGTGTTTCATCCTAGCATTGTAGACAGAGTTTTGTGCAAGTAATAATGCACTCTGACTGTCGCAGTGCACCTTAACGGCCTCCTGTGTGAGGCCCATCTCCAATGCCAAATCCTTTAGCCATAGGGCCTCCTTCACTACCTCCGTAACACCAATGTATTCCACCTCAATCATGGATAAGATCATGATGGACTGCAAGCATGATCTCCATGAAATGGGACCTCCAAACAGGCTAAATATAAAACCTGTTGTCGACCATCGGGTGTCCACATCTCCACCAAAATTTGCATCCACAAACCCTCCTATCAGCCTCCGAGCCTCCTTGAATGTGCTGGAGAGTCTCTCAGCACCTCCTCGCTATCCGTAAAAGATGTCGACTCCAACAGTACCTATCAAGTACCTAAAAATCTCCTTCAGTGCTCGCCATTGCTCCCTGCCAGGTTGCACCATGAACCTACTGACCTGGCTCACTGCATGGGCGATATCCGGCCTACAACATACCATGATGTACATAAGACTCCCTACACTAGAGGCATATGGCACTCTCTCCATCTTCTGAGCCTCCACCTCAGTCTGTGGCGACATCGTCTTCAAGAGTCTAAAGTGCCCGATGAGTGGCAGCTCCATCGATTTTGCATCATTCATCCCGAACCTCTCCAAGACCTTCCCGATGTAACCTCTTTGAGATAAATACAGCACCCTCTTGATTTGATCTTGGAAGATTTTCATGCCTAAACAGGCTCCAAATCCTTCATCTCAAATTTTCGAGACAAGGCTGCCTTCAGTTCCTATACAACTTTTCTAATCTTGCATGCTATAAGTATGTCATCCACATACAAGAGTAGAAACACCCTAGACCCATCCTTCAAAGATTTAATATAAACACAAGAGTCATATTCGCATCTGAAAAGTCCATTGCTCCTCATATAAGAATCAAACTGCTTGTACCATTACCTCAGCGACTGCTTCAGCCCGTACAATGATTTTTGTAATAAACAGACCTTTCCTTCTGCTCCTGGCTCTCAAAATTCAGATGGCTACTCCATGGATGGTCTCTTTCAGATGCCCATGGAGAAACATCATCTTGACATCCATCTACTCCAGCTCTAAGTCCTGAGCTGCAACGATGCTCAGCAGCATCCTGATGGAAGTATGTCTGACGATGGGAGAAAAAATCTCATTGAAGTCGATGCCTTCCTTCTGAGAGTATCCCTTGACCACTAGCCTCATCTTGTATCTGATACCTCCCTACTTTGAAGGTCCCTTCTTGTGTTGGTAAATCCACTTGCATTCAATGGGTTTCTTCCTTTGTGGCAACTGCACCAATCATCACGTCTCGTTCTTATGGAGAGACTGCATCTCCTCGGATATTGCTTGGACCTACCTCTCTCTATCTTGGCTCTCCATAGCCTCTTCATAGGTGTAGAGGTCTCCATTTGCTATCACCAAGACATATGACACCGTCTCTTCGAAGCCATATCATTTTGGTTGCCTGACGTTCCTTTTGGGCTTGTGCAGTGCAACCCCGATATCCGTCCTGGGTCTAGTTTGCTCCTGCTAGATCTCCTGACTTCTTTCATCTATCCAAGCTCTCTCCACCTATGGAGACACCTTTGGAGAGTGCTCCACCTGAATACCAAGTCCTTTCGATGCACCTGCAAGGGACAAAATAGAATAGGATGTTAGTTGTCCAGTGCTGCCCTACTGGACCTCCTGCTGCTCCTCCATGCCATCTTACCTTTAGAGAACTGAATTTTCATCAAAGATGACATCCCTACTGATGACAACCTTCTTCTCTAAGGGATCCCATAGCTGGTATCCCTTAACTCCTCGTGGATATTTCAAGAACACTATCTTCCGTGACCTGGTATCCAATTTGCTCCGCTCACTAGCACCAATGTGTACAAATGCCATGCACCCAAACACCCTTAGATAGCTCAGCCCAATCTTCCTTTCAGACCATTTTTCTTCTGAAATACCATCATCTAACTTAGAGTGAAGTGACCGATTCACCAAATAATAGGCTACATCCACTGTATCAATCTAGAACACCTTAGGAAGCACTACCTGCAGCCTCATGCACCGTGCCTTTTTCATAAGGGTTCTGTTCATCCTCTCGGTCACCTCATTTTGCTGAGGAGTCTCTCTCATTGAGATATGCCTTTTGATACCATATTCCTCACAAAAAAATTGAAACTCCTTGCTAGTGTACTCTCCGTCATTATCGGATTGCAGACATTTCAAGCTTCGACCTATCTCCTTCTCCACCTCAGCTTTTCACACTTTGAATTTGGTGAAGACTTTTGATTTTCTTCATGAAGTAGATCCATACCTTTGTCAAAAAATCATCTATGAAGGTCAAGAAGTATCTCACTCTGTTTCTGACTGAAATCAGGGTTGATCCCCACACATCAGTATGAACTAGTTTCAGTGGGGCTGCACTGCGGGCTGAACTGTTGGCAAACTGCACTCTCCTCTATTTTTCCATCTGGCATGGCTCACATACCTCTGAGATACCTCCATCCAGATCTAGAATCAGATCATGCTTGCTCAGCTCCTTCATCCCACAATCTCCCATGTGGCCTAGGCAGTAGTGCCATAATTGGTGAGTCTCCTGCTGATCTTGCACTGCTGCTGCTGCATCAGATTCTCCAGTCACCATAGATCCTTCCATCCTATAGAGATTGTTCTCCATCCTCCTATCTCTCATCACTACTATGGCTCCATTTGAGATGTTCAACACTCCACTCCTGGCACTACTGCTAAAGCTATAGCTGCTCCGCTTTAGGTAACTAAGTGATACGAGATTCTTCTTCAGATCAGAGACATACTTCATATTAGTGAGTGTTCACACCATCCCATCAAACATCCTCACTCGAATGCTCTCAATACCAACAACTCGACATGGGTGATCATCTCTAGGTATCACGCTCCCTTCATCCGTCCTGGTGTATGTAGCAAACCGACTAGTTTGTGGTGTAGTGATGTGAACAGGCTGAATCCAGGATCCATACATCTGTGTTTTGCCTGTGACCATCTGATACTACTAAAAGGTCATCCTCCACCTCACTATCAGTCACCATACTCAGTGTATCAGATCTTCCCTTATCTCCCTTCTTATTCTTTCACTGCGGGCAATCTTGTTTGAAGTGTCCGATCTCGTTGCACTTGTAGCACCTAACTTCCTTCTTGCTCCTGCTCTTCCGAGACTTTGACCATCCCTTGTCTTGCCTCTTTCCCTTCTTCTTCCATCTTCACCCTGATGTTCAGCAACTCATTGTACATCTGATCGAATTTTTGGATGTGACCCAAGATATCTCCATCTTCCTGCATCCGAAGGCTGTATAGTCTCTTCTTCAACATCAGCTTGTTGCACATATTTTTTTCCATATACATAGTGTGCAACTTCGATCACAAATCTTTTGAGGTCCTCTCCTCTAATACCGAATAGAGTGTCGCATCCGCCAAACATCCTCTAATCACAGAACAAGCCTTCTTCTCCAGGGACATCCACTGACGATCTGTCATCCCTTCAGGCTTCTCCTCCAATGCCTGATCTAGATCTGCTTGAATCAAAAGATCTTCTACCCAAACTTTTTACATGAAAAAGTTTTCTTTCTCATCAAACTTTTCAAAATCAACCTTCATGTTTCTTCCCATGGCTAGATCCAAACTAAAAACACAACAAAACTCCAAGGGATTTGAGAAATACCTTGACAAGGTCCTTGCTGAAATTTCAGCCTTTGAAGATCTTCAACTTCTGGAGTCTTCTTCTTTCTCCACACAATCCGTGCTCTGATACCAATTATTGGAGCAGCTTTTCTAGGTTGTGGATGTCAGAAAACAGCAAAGATCTGATCTTGGAGATCCTTGAAGGCCAGCAACCAAGCAAAATAAAAAGTCTTCAGGATTCCAACAGCCTTGTAAATCCTGTTGGTAGGATTTCTTTCTATGATTTGAACTCCTTTTCTACTAGATCTGAAATCCATCTTTTGAGATCTGGAAGTACTCTTGATGAAGCCTCCAAAAAATAAAAGATGAGACCTAAAACTCCTCTTGGATGGCCAAGAGAGGGCACACAAACAAGGGCATGCACAAAGGAGGGGCGTTGGTTTCTAGTGCCTCCTTTCTTTCTTTTTTAGGGTGGCGGCCAAGAAACCCTAGGTTTCTTGCTTCTAGGACATGGAGAGGACTAGGGAGAGAAAAGAAGAAAGAGAGAGAAAGTTAGGGAGAAAATTATTTTGTATTCCTTTTCGATTCCTCAAGTCAGATATAATGTATGTTTATATACAGGGTCAATGTGACCCAATCCAAAAACTCTCCTGGCTAACTCAATATAAGATTGCGCTCACCCAAGCTCATGTACATCCATGACTTGACCCAATCTAATAATTTTGGACTTAATCCTATCCCAAATATAAGTTAGCCTCTCAAGATCCAAAATTTCTGAACTTCAAGACCCGAAAGGCTAACAGCCTTTCATCCTAGGACCCAAACTAGCCCTAGTAACCCCATGACCACCTCATGGACTTTAGACCTTGGTCTTAGCTTTGGTCCCTTGAGCCTTGGGAGCACCAAATAAAGCCTAACATCTAGTACCATTTTATGTATGCCATCATCTTTAGTGCAATCTCCACTTGTTCTATTTATGTTAGAAGGGATACTATGAGCTGAAATACCAGAATGCAATTCCCAAAGTTTCTTATCCCTAATAACTTCATTAAAAGCTAAATGTGCTTTAATTGTGTCTTTATCATACGTCAGACCATAAACATACTATAGATAAGGGCACTTAAATGTATCGCTATCTATTCTCCAACATGCATACTTGATGAATCCATCAACTCCCTTATGATACTCTATTGTCCCCCTGAAAAGATAAATATCGGGTAAAATGAGAATCTAAGTGTTATATATATACAAATTCTAGCCTTATAAAACAATCTTCAATACCTTGGTAGATTCAACCAATTCCAATCTATGTCCATAGCTATATATGTATCTAAAATAAACATAAAAGAAAAAAAATAAGTAAAGGATATTGAAGTGAAATTTTTTGAAAGGCTAACATACAATGATCAATAACAATATTTACAAGTTCAAGGCATTGATAGTTAAGATTGAATGCAAAAGTTACTAAATAATATACCCATTAAGCAATAAAAAAAATATACACACAACACCTTATGCTAGAGTTATTCTCTATAATAAATTAAGAAATTAACTCTTAGAGAATATCAACATGAAATTAAAAAAAATGGCACACAGAAGTTAGCTAATGACATGTTTTAATTAGATGGGTACTGTAGGCCCTATTCCTCAACAAAATCGATGGTACCATCAAGAGAATTGATTGGGACAGTGTAACTCCAAACACACCCAACCCCACAGAGGACACACCATCTGAATTAAAGTAATATTAAATGATCATGAAAATAAGGCAATAAGGACCACATCATCTGAAAGCAACATTAAAGGGCATCAAGATAAAGCAAATAGGGACAACACTCAAAAAAGTTAAAAGTATATAAACAATAAGACCAATGCATGCAGACAAAAAGGAAAGTTGGAATATATGTGGGGACAAAGAAAGCTGATGGCCTGACAATAATCCCAATGAGTATAAAACAAATCCTCTTGCCCACAACAGAGCCCTCTTCCACCTCTTAATAATGGATTTAATAAACATCCTATCCCCAAAAACCTATAAACTATAAAGTAAATTATGTAGTACTTAGCAATAAGTACGATCCAGAGACAACAGCCCCAACCTCCTCACTGATTTAGCGAATCACAAGTACCCCTGCATCATGCCCAATTTCTTTTTAGGGCTTAAAAATGCTCATGACCCTAACATTGTGGACACAGATATCCACACAAAAGGTTAGAGAAACTATGAAGATAAATCTCTTAGTGTCTGCAATGTAACAGAACCAATTTCCCTTTTTTCTTTTTTTTTGTTCATAGGACAGGGCACATGCACGGTCCTCTTCATCTTTTTTCTTTCACAGAATAAGGGGAACCCTCTTTCTCCTTATTCCCAAGCTAGTAAGACCCCCCCAACCAACGACCTTTGAGGTCGGAGAGGCAGTCATCAGCGACCATAACCAGCCTGGTCCAGTGACCGATGGTGGCCAATGGCGGCGGCAAGTATGATCAAAAAATAAAGAAAAGGGGATTCAAAATTTTTTTTAAAGCAATTTTTGGCAGAAAAACTCATCAAAAATTCAAGATTAAAATCAAGAATTATTGAGGGAATAAGATGGAAGGGATTTACCTAGTCTTTGATGAAGTTTGATCCAGTTTCCAATGGCCCAAAAATAAGATAATCCATCAGCAATCCAAAAGAAAGAATGGGAAGAAAAATAGCATAAACTTGGTGATTTTCAATGAGAAAAATCAAGATGTTATAGGCCTTTAAACAGATTTCATTGGGGAGGAATTAGAGTTGGATTTAAACTGAACTTTTGAGTGGATTTGGGAGTTCTAATCGAAGAACAAAAAGAACTCTCTTCGGGAGTTCCTCTTCCACATTTTTTATGATTTTTTTTTTTATGGAAAATTGGATAGAGGTCATACCTATCGTCGGCTACTCTTCCGGCTCTGATCACCACTCGATGGTGGCTGGTCACCCTTACAAGACTTGAAGCAATGAAGGTTAGGGTTAGGGTTTTTTTGTTTGTGAGGGAAAGAAGGAACGACATTTTAGGAGGGAGATTTTTTTTTTTGGTAAAAAAGAAGGGAGATTGAAAACATGGAGGGATACTGTATCAAAACAAAAAAATATGGAGGGATTCTAAATTAAGTTAATAGGTTGGGTTCAATTTTAAACCGACCCAAATATATTAAATCCAAACCAATTTATTTTAATAAGATAATTCAATCAAACTCAATTACAATCTATTGGAACAAAGTGACTTAATAGTAGGAGAGCAATTTATCTCACCTTAAGGGTGACAATGGATCTCTATGATCCAAAAATCTGATCTAGATTTTAATCAAATTTATAGATTGGCATTCTACTTATTTTGGATTTAGGTTGAACGTGAAATCAAAAATATGTTCTGAATGAATTCATATTTGGATTCAGATCCATTTGGATCCAAGTTCAAAAATCCAAAATCTGATCAAAAATATTTTTATTGATAATTTTTAAAAAATAAAAGGTGAGTCAATAGTAGGGGAGCAATTTATCTCACCTTAAGGGTGACAATGGATCTCTATGATCCGAAAACCTATCCTGGATTTTAATCAAAATTTTGGATTGACATTCTACTTATTTTGGATTTAGATCGAACTTGGAATAAAAAATATGATTTGAATGAAATTTGTATTTGAATTTGGATCCATTTGGATCCAAGTCTGAAAATCCAAAATTTGATCAAAAATATTTTTTATTGATAATTTTTAAAAAATAAATATAGAATTTGAGTTACCAATATTTATCCTTTAGCAGATTTGATTTACTTACATTGAATCATTGAAACATAAGTTAAAAATTAATTATAGCATTTTCATGTTTGACAAATGTGGGTATATATAACCTTTTTTTTTGGAATTGGATCTTTTACTCACGTATGTACTTTACGTGACTAAAAAGCATGGGTGTATGTGCTTTTTCTTGTAGTGGTGGTCAGGGTTGTTAGCCTCTGCACCATTAGGAGAGACCTGAGAATTTTTTCTGATCATCCACTGAGGTGGGTTCTTCTTCCCACCATGGTGACTCCTCAGCTCAAAGATTGGAGAGTCCAGTCCTCGAGCATTTCTCAGGTCCAAAAAATGAGGAATCAGTTTTAACTGAAGCTGACTTGACAAGCCTTCGAAGTCAATACCATATTCCAATTCTGTACTGCTTGTCGACTCTGGGTCTAGAAGGTCAGGTGATCCTCGATCGAAAAGATAGCATTACTATCTATGAAAAGTTTCTTTAGTCTAGGCTCTACTTTCTCCTTCATCCATTTCTTTCTAATATCTTCAACCTTTACTGAATTGTTCCTACACATCTTACCTCAAACTCCATTTGAATCCTTTGCTTCTTTGTCATCTTCTATGACATCCTCCACATCTCTCTGAGGCCATCTCTTTTCCAATCCCTTTTCCTTCTAAAGAAAACACCCATGAGAAAGGGGCTGGTAATACTTCAATCCTCGACCCCGTCGTCAGTTTATCACTGGACTTTCCTCTTCCATCTATAGGTGGAAGAATAGATTTTTCTTTGTCACGGCCGACCATCTGTGAGGTTTTGGTGCAGTCTGGCATAAGCCTAGTCAATCATCTAACAGAAATGATACCATAATGGATCGATAATACTTTCACCTATAGCTCAATGTCGAGGTGCCACCTCAGCACTAGTTGTTGACCCAACAGAACTTTATGATGCCAGGTCGAGTCCGATTAATTCCTTAGGTATAGACTTAGTTTCTCCCCTTGTTTTCCTCATGATGCTCACCTTTCATGCTATTTGATTAACTCTTTTGCTCAATGTTGCAGTCATGAGGCCGTCCGTTGAAGCGATATGGAATGCTACTAGGAAGAGGTCAGCATCATCATAAGGGAGCCTTCTCGAGAGTCCTCCAGCCAGAAGAAGTGAAGGGATGAGGTCGGGAGTCCTGTGGCATAGAAGATGGCCCCTGTACCAATCCAAGCCACCTCGTCCCCAATTGACACTGACATCCCAGGCATCAAGTTTGGCTCTAGCTGAGGTCGATGATGATCTGATCGTCATTAGATCCACCCTTGATGGTGTCATGGTACATTGGTACTGATGTCATCAGAGCTAGATTCATCCCAGCCTCTCACTCCATTGGCCCACCATGTGCCTATGCTAGAGTCTTCCACTGCTCCTGCCTGTGCATCGTCAGTCATGGTCTGAGAACAAACACTGCAACCTCCCCCAGATACACCTAAAGAAGGGTTCATTGCCCTAGGGATAAAGGTCCGAGTGAGTGATTCTACCTTCCAAAATCCTCAGTTCACCAAAGACCTAATGAAGCTGACTCTACAATCCACAAACTAGGAGGTGAGGAAAGCTCATTTAGTAAACAAGATAATATCATCTTTTTGCATTGCTCTCCTTGGGGTAAGTCCATTTTGCCCTTTCCTTTTCCCATGCTTGTTAACATCACGATTCTTTGACTTAGCCAATTTCCTTTGCTTTTCACAATTGATGCATGATATAATTATCCTACATGAGGGGCTGACCAGTTTTAGCCAGCTCGGCCACTCTTTAGAGGGGAAGGCCCTGACTGTTGAGGCTAGGGCCGAAGTCACTGAGGAGCTGCTTAGAGCAGCCGAAGAGTTGGAGGCAAAAAGGCTAGAGGAGAAGGTCTGACTAGATGCAGTACTCGAGGTTGTCCAGAAGAAGATGGTCGTGTTGGAAAATATGTCCTAAAGCCAATTATATTATTGTAAATAATTATGCTATTGTATATAAATTATTAATAAATAAAAATTATTTTTAATAGTTCATCATAATTTGCATCTTCCTTTTATAGAACTCTTATTGTTATGGTGAAGTCCTTAGAATTATAAAATAATCAATAGAGGAGGATTTATCGAATAGTTCTTAAAACATATTTATGACTAAATGATATATTATTAACTAGGACAATAATGTTTATCGAGTATAGATCATTGTGTGCCATATGGATTGATTGTCCTTTTAACTAAAGAGTACGCAGTCACTAGTATAGTATACAGGTGAGATATAGAGATACATCATCATCGAACAGTGACTTATTTGCAGAGCACTCTGCTGTCAAGGGTAGCTCATGAAGGATATGGGCATAAGTGTCCCTCTGACCTGAGATCACCATAGTGACTTGCAAGCAACTCACTATGCTTTGATGCTAGACTATCTGTATTTTTACTATAATGACAGAAAGCTATTGGGTACAGTCAAGTACTTACGAAGTCTGTGTATGAGTCAATATGGGATTGACCCCTCTAGATTATAGGAGTTAATGCATCACTGTATTTCAATTTAGTAAAACTTTAGCTAGGATAATCTTATGATCTATCATAAGATTTGAAAGATTGAAATACAATGTGGGTGACTTATCTAGAGTTGATAGTTTAACCCTAAGTCATCCTGAGTATTGAGGGCCACAGGGATAAATTATGCGATAACATATGCCTAGGTTTTTGAATGTTACTTTATAATTTTTCAATCTATTTGGATGTTGAGTACCATTGCTAGATGGTCACTTCGATTAGTATAAAAAATGATTTCGATACTACTGACTTAGTGTTCGAACCTATGGAGTCACACACAAAGTTAAATACGTAGGAAAGAATTGACCTAATATCTATATGTTTAGTTTGGAAGAATGAGACTTGATTAAACATATAGATTTATTTAATTAAAAATTAAGTTGTAGGTCATACAAAATTAAATATTGACTATATCTAGCTAATACTAGGCATGAGGTGCAGATTTAATTTCGAGGATAAATTTTACCTAATCAATGATCCAAAAACTTTTGAATTTTTTGACTATATGCAAGGTGGCACCTCTCCTTTCCTCTTTTGGATCCTCATAGATTAGAAAACTTTGAATTTGATTCAAAATCCTAATCTATGAGGTGTTTGATTAGGTTTAGAGCTTCTTCACTATTTAAGAAGGGGGCACATCTTGGCATGTGAAGAGAGAGAGATTGAGTAATTGATCTTGGTATGGAGTTTTCTCTGGTGTGGGCATGAGATTCCCCTTGGCGTGAGCTCTCCTTGCATGTGGTGTCTCCCTTGTGGTAGCATGTGGAGTCCTTTCAAGCCGTTGAGATTATATCTCAAAGCTCTCCCCTCCTTTCCTTCTGAAGAAGAACCTCAAGTCTTCATCTATCTCTCCTGTGTTGCTTGACGTGCATGCGAAGTAGAGGATTTGCACATCGAGATCTCGTGAAGAAACTGATTTTTGAAATCCACCAACTTTGATCTTGATTTCACTATGCATCAAGATAACTTTCATTAGAGTTATGAAAATTTTTAAATATTGTTGCTTCAAGAATTAATTTTGATGATCGTAAATTATTTGAGAAGACTACTAATGAGTTTTTTATCTTTGAAGAATATTTTTGTGATATTTCAGGTTGTCCAAAAGATTGAGTTTGAAAAGCTTCATCAAGTGTGCCAAAATTGAAGTTTCTATAAGTTGGAGAAGTTTTTGAAACCTTTTGAGAGTGTCAAATTGATTTGAATCCATTTGAGAGTATTTGAAAGTATTCTGATAAATTTCAAACCTTAAATATATAAAAAATTGGGTTGGCACAAAATAGGATGACCCATTTGGATCATCTTCTTTCATTGGATAGCCGGCACACATTATTTTGACTCATGGCACGCAGTGGGATGACGCATATGGGATGATCCATGTAGTAGGACGACCCACTTGGGATGACCCTTGAGACTCTGAGATCAAAACAGAAAGCTGAACTTTCTGTCTGGCCAATTGGGGCATCCCATGGAATGTCCCATTGCTAGTGGGATGCCCCATGGGACGTCCCATTCCTGCGAGCATACGTAATGGCTAGTTTTTAGCTCATTTTTGATGCATTTAATATATATTAAATACTCACCGATACTAAAATATTTTTAAGTATAAATAGTGATTATAAATGCTCTCTTAAAGTGGAAAAACATAAGTTTAGAAGCATTCAAAGCTCACATCCATGAAAAGTTCAAAAATTCCTAAAAGAGAGGAAAAGAAGTATTCAATCAGCTCACCAACCACTCTCCAACTGCAATCAAGTGTGCAATTCATTGAGGATGTTCAGCAAAAACTTCTTCCCCTTAAGTATTATATTTCTATTGCATTTATTGTGTTCATTTAAGGAGATTTTATGCTAAAATTTTTATACCCTATTTTTCTCATATTGTATTTTAGATTTTTGAGTTTTGGAAGATTTCAAAACTCAGATAGATTGATCCGAACTTGAAATCAGAGTGTTGAAAGTTGACTTGTACCTGAAAAATAAGTGTTCTTGTTTAGATAGCAAGGGTCGGAGTTGTCTGATGTGTTGTAACTTTAAAATCCATTTAGTAGATTGAATTCCTAAGTAAGGACTTGAGGAGTGGATGTAGGTACAAGATTGACACCGAACCATTATAGATTCTTTATGTTTATTGTGCTTACATCTCTTTACTTGTTCTTCATGCTTTATACTTGCATACCTATCATTTGTGTTTGAATTCATTTTCATTGTAAATCAACTTACTCCACTCAACACTTTGGCACATTACTTAAGTGCACTAATCTTAAAAATTTTAAAAAGATCCAATTCACCCCCCCTCTTGGGCTCTATATCTGGGCAACAAGTGACATCAAAGCACGGTGCTCTAGCCCTTGGTTGATTTAACCATCAAGAGCTAAAGGTCAATGGCAGTCCAATTTGGCACATCTCTTGTCAAGGGGCAATCCACAAACCGACCTCCACTTTTTAATGGGTCAAACTACACCCATTGAAAAGCTCGAATGAGAATTTTTATTCAAGTACTTGACTATGATATATGGAGTATCATAGTAAATGGATCACACAACTCACTAAATTGATTGATGGTGTGTCTTATCCTAAGTTGGAAGGTAAATGGAATGAATTTGATAAGAAAGTGGCTCAGCTCAATGCTAAAGTCATGAATATTTTATATTATACTTTAGATGTAAATAAATTTAATCATATTTTTACTTACAATTTAGCTAAAGATATTTGGGATAGGTTAGAAGTTACACATGAAGGCACAAACCAAGTAAAAGAGTCTAAAATCAATATGCTTGTGCACAACTATGAACTGTTTACAATGAAACATGAAGAGTCAATAACTCAAATGTTCATCCATTTCACTAACATCATAAATAGTTTGAAAAGTCTTGGTAAATATTATTCTAATAGTGATCTTGTGAGAAAAGTGCTCAGGTCTTTACCAAGATCGTGGGAGGCAAAGGTCACTACAATCCAAGAAGCCAAGGATTTAAATACCCTGCCATTGGAGGAGCTATTTGGATCCCTTATGACTCATAAGCTGACCATGAAGCAACATTCTGAGGAGGAGACCAGAAGAAAGAAGTATCACTCTCAAATTGATAGCTCAAGAAGAAGAAGATACAGAAAAATCAGAGAATAGTGAAGAAGATGAGGACTTAGCCCTAATCACCAAAAAATTTAGATGCTTCATGAAGAGAAGGAGACAAGGGACCAAGAGAAAACCACTAGCTAATGGAGAGCCAAGTAAAGAAAAAAAGAAGAACAACCCATCATCTGTTATGAGTGCAAAAAGTTGGGCCACTTCAAATCAGAATGTTTCTAGCTCAAGAAAGGTTAAAAGAAGTTCAAGAAGAAAAAAGCTATGATGGCTACATGGAATGATAGTGATGACTCTACCACAGATGAAGAATCTCACAAAGAAACCAACCTGTGCCTTATGGTATATGAAAATGAGGTAACCCCCAAAACTTAAAATAAATTTTCTTATGATGAATTGCTAGAAGCTTTTCATGAACTTTTGGATGATCTAAAAGAATTAGAAATAAAAATTAAAAATTAAAAATTAAAAAATCAAGTATTAGCTAAAGAAAAAGAAGTTGATAGCAAAAATAAAGAATTAAAATTAAAGAATCAATCTCTATTAAAGGAAAAAGATGAATTTTCAAGCCAAAATGAAACTCTTATAAAAGAAAATCAAAAACTAAAGGAAGAGGTAACCAAGTTGAAACCGATAGTTGATAGATTTACATTAAGTTCAAACAAACTTCAGATGATCATTGATAGTCAAAAAGCTGTATATGATAAAGTCGGACTTGGCTATAACACTCTTAGAAAATAAAAATTTTTAAAAAATATTTTTATCAATACATCCATAAAAAAATTACTAAATATTACTTATTTTAAATGTGGCAAAGTAGAGCATAAAGTCTGTTGGTGCAGAATCCCATCGAAGTCAGAGAAGCTGGAGCTGGGATGATCGCGGCCGCTACCGGGACTTGCAAAGAAAGTCTAAATCGGAGTTGGGGGTGCTCCGGCAAGACCCTCCGATGCTCAAGTCAGTACTCTGCTTCAACAAAAATGGAGTGCTCGAGAGAAAATTTTGGCAAAGTTTCGAGATAGAGTTTAGAGCTTAGAAAAGAATGTATCTGGGGGTCCTTATTTATAGATGAAGAGCGTAACCGACTGACAGCAACATCTGTAACTATCTGGAAGTGGGCCATTCAGAGACGTGCGGAGTTTGTTATAGAGGGGAGTAGCGTCAGAGGTCGCCCAAGGCCACGTGGAGCTTGCTGCGGGGGTGGAGTGGTGTCCGTTGTCGTTACTTGCCAGAGAGTGGTGGAGCCGCATGAAATCTGTTGCAGAGAGTGGAGCAGGGTGACGACTCTTGTCATGGCTTGTCAGAGGGTGGTGGAGCTGCGTGGAATCTGTTGCAGAGAATGGAGCAGGGTGACGGCTCTTGTCATGGCTTGTCAGAGAGTTCGGATCCATCGGTTGAAGCTCGACTGGGATGCCTGATGGAGCAGAATGGCTCTTCACATCATCGTTTTGGGAGAGGCTCGGATGTTCCGAGGTCGCTGACATTTCAGACGGGAGTCACCTGCCGCAGGAGCTCGGATGGAGATTTTTCTGTTGGCGGAGTCCGGGGAAGTCCGATCGCTAGAAAAGTCCGTCTGGGATTTATCTGATGTGGAGGCTCATCCGAAGATCGTCCATCGGGGAAGTCCGATTTTATGGGGAGCCTGGTAGGAGGTCAGTCGGTGATGGACTTCGGATAGCGTTGGGGAGGCTCGGTGACATCGGAGGTGATCGGCTATCGCAGGGACCCAGCTGTCAGAGCTCGTCCGTTATAGAAGCTCGTTTGGAATCCATCCGCTGGAGAGGTTCGGACGGGATCCTGTTCTCGCGAGAGGTCGAGAGGGGACCATCCATTGTAGGCGCTCGAGCGAAGACCAGTTGTCGTGGAAGCTCGGAGTGGTGTCCCATCGTAGTAGTTCGTCCAGAATTCACTCGCTATGGAGTAGCTCGGCTGAAGTCTACCTGTAATAGAAGTTCGAAAGAAATTTATTTATAGTAGAGGCTTGAATAAAATTTGCTTACAGTAGTCGTCTGGGATAGCCAGCCTGCGGTAGGAGCTCGGAGTAGACCGCTCGTAGTAGAAGTTCGGCTCTCACGGGAGCTCGATTAGGATCCGGGAGGTGGTCGACCACCGTAAAAACTCGGGTGGAGTCTGGTTACGTAGAAATCACGTTGTCGGGGAAGCTCGGATGCTGGCGAAGCCCGAAAGAAGTTCGGGGTAGAAACTCAGGTGGTTGGTTGCCATAGAAGGTTGGCAGATAGTGAGTCCCAAAGGGCCTTCGGGGTGGCCCGATGGATGAATGCAGAAGTTCATTATCGGAGAAGTCTGGATGATCGAGGAGGTTTGGAGAGGCACCACGCACAAGGTCGGGAGCCGGAAGAGCCCTGGAAGGATCGGTCCTTTACAAACTTCGGCCGGAGGAGGATTTTATACCCAACATCGGTCCTCCTACTTTCAAGTTCGGGTTATGAATAAAGAAAGTACAGAGAAGTTCTCACGGCCGAAGATGTCCTCCTCGACTTTCGTGCTTGGCGGTTGCCAGATATTTGACGTTCGGCATGCTGGTACTGGAGCCTTTTCGAAAAAGATTTCTTCTTTTTGGAATTCCCGCTAGGACGTGGCTCTAAGTACGGCATAATAATGACTTTGTCAGCCGTCTGCTGTTTCCAATAGTCTGTCAAGGTGGGTGGGACACGCGACGAATGCAGACCGGCCAGCGGAGATCTGCAATCATAAGTGCACCGGATCTCGGGGTCTATTTAAACACGTTCTCCTCTTTCATGGGTTTCACTTTGCATGAGAGAATCCCTCGGTTCCCCTCCTCTTCTCCGAGAGCTCCAGTTTCCTCTAGCATCCTTCCCGGCCTTAGGCGTTCTTCGAGTCGACCTCCATCATCCTTGCCGTTCCCCTGTGCTCCTGGGGTCGATCTAGGTTAGTTCTAGAACTTTCTGTCATTTTTCCATCCTTTCTTCTTCGTATTCTGTTTATTTAGCTTTCTCGGGGGCCTACCTGCTATTTTTTTCAATTTTTTGGGATTTTTGTGGCTTCTGCTTGATCCAAAATGTCCTTTGATATCTCCTCTTCTAGTAGTTCTAGGAGTTCGTCAGCCCCAGTTCTCCATAGTACTGGTACCGTAGACGAACCCATAGCTAGGACCTAACCTTGTCCAGCCTTTTGCACCAGACACCATCCTCGGCTCCTTGACTCCGGATGAACTCTCACTGATAAGGATTCAGTATGGAGTTCCTCCGGAGTACGAGCTGGAGCTTCCTGGGCCATCTGATCGGGCTAGCACCCCTCCTCCCGATCGCTTCTGTCTATATCAGGAGACCTTCCGTGTTGGACTTCGGCTCCCTCTGCCGCCCTTTGTTGTTGCTCTCTTTCATTTTTTGAACATTTCTCTAGCTTCCATCGTGCCGAACTCCTTTAGGTTTTTGATAGGGTTTCTTTCCCTTTGTAGTTTAGCTGAAGTTCGGCTGACTCTTTCTTTGTTTAAGAACTTCTACACCTTCAAATGCCATCCTTCGACAAGGGATTGGTGATACTTCTCTCCCCAGTTCGATAGAAAGGGGTTGCTGAAAGGTGCCCCCTCTTCTGTCCATAACTGGAAGGAGAAGTTTTTCTACGTCTGATGCCCAACCTTAGAGCTAGGGTTACCCCCTTGGGGTTCTCTAAGGGATTCCGCCCGTCAGGCCTTTAGCCTAGAAAGGGATGACCTCGAAGTCTCAAAAAAGCTCGAGGCCTATTGAGCCCCCCTCCTCCCCGAACTTCTGAGAGAACAACTTTTGTTCAACGTCGGCCTGAGCCCCCTTAACCCTGCCGGTATCTCTCCCCTTTTTATTTCTTTTTTCTCTTCCTCTTCTTCTTCTTTTTTGTACTTTCCCTTCTTCTTATTCAATCTCGAAGCCATGCTGATCTTCTTTTATCGCAGACATGGATGCAAGCATGGCTCGAAGGTTAACCCAGGGTCTTAAGACCCACAAGAGGAAGGATGCCTCCACTTCGGGGTCGATGAAGAAAGCCAGGACAGAGGGGACAAGCTCGGCCGCACCTGCTCCGATGCCCGCCGCCATCGAAGCCCCTTCCGACGTCGAACCTGAAGTTCCCTGAACCCTTTCACAGAGTCCCCCGACCGAGGGTCCCATTTCGGATGTTCGTCTCGAAAGGGCGCCCGGGGCCGAAGGGAGGAAGAAAAAGAAGACCCTAGCCTGGAGATGCCACAGTCGCAGGGCTACCGCCGAGGGGGTCGGCGGCTCCGAGGAAGACCTGGGAGAAAATTCCTTCCACAATAGGGATTTAATTAAGAGGCTGGTTGAAGGGTGCATCCTTCCTGAGGTCGTCGAGAGGATCATCCTTGCTGATCCTGAGCTACAGGTCTGGGACTCTCTGAGATCTTTCCTCAAAGTAGGCTAACTCACCTTTCCCTCCCTCCTGCTTCTTTAACTTATTCTCCAGCCCTCATATCGACTCCCCGACCTTTCTTGCAGATTGGGCATCAGCTCATCACCAACGTCGAGGCAACGAAGATCGCCAAGAGGGAGGCAGCTCGAATAGAAGAAGGTCGCCTAGCCGGGGCCGCCCGCCTTGAGGAGAAGATCGTCGAGGTTCTGAGCCTCCAGGAGGTGCTGGAAAAGGAGGGACAAACCTCGTTCGATCTGAGGACCGCCTTGGAGGAGGAGAGAGGGAAGGCTGAGGTCGAGGTCTCCACGTTGAGGGCGCAGGTTTCCGAGTTGAAGGAGTAGGTTTTCGAGCTGAAGATGCAGATTCCATCTCTGGTCTCGGAGGCAAGGGCTCGAGCGGTGGAGGAGTTCAAAGCCTCCTCCGAGATGGAGGATTTAAAGGTCCAGTTTGGTCAGGATACCTTCATCAAGGGGTTTGAGCTTTGCCAAGAGAAGGTGGCTTGGAGGTTTTCTGAATTGGATCTCGGCTTCCTGAATGAGGCGTCCGATGATGAAGCCAGACCATCCGGAGTCACCATCGATCCTCTTCCAGTCGGGACCTCATCGACTGTCGTGGCCACCGCTGACGATCTTTCGAGGACACCGACCCCCTCTACTTCTACCCCAGAGGTCCGGAACCTCTAGTTTTGTATTTTTCTGTTGTGGTGATTTTTCCCTCGTTCTCTTGTACTTGAAATTTATTTGATCAATGAAGTCGGATTTGTCTTTACGGAGGGTCCCCCCTCTCTTTTTTTTGTATTCTTTTTCTTCTTTTTATCTTCTGGCATTAATTTGAGTCATGGCGCTCTTGCCCTCCAACGACAGTGTCCTGTCGAAGCTCTTCCCCTGTCGGAGGGTATTTTTTTGAAGTCGATGATACGAGACCTCCAAAGAAAAGTTCGTCAGTTGATAAGAAAATCCAAAAAGCTGAAAGACAAACTTCACCGGCTGAGGGAGAGCCATTCAGAGGCCACCACGGAGGCTACTCACTTTCGAAACCTCCACAAGAAAAGTTTCATGGAATACACCAAAAGGAAAATCGACTTCATCACGGAGCTTGAGGAACTCCGTAAACATGCTAGCGATCAGTCTTGGGCTCAGGTCTCCAAGATCAGCTCCCTTAAAGTCGAGCTGGTGGCCGCACGGGAGAAGATCGACTGACTGGAAGGGAGCTCGTCTCGGCTCACAGTCCAGACTGACCGTGACCAAGACTGGTCGAAGAGGTTCTTCGACCTTCAAAAATAGCTGCAGGATGTCGAGGCGACTTACGACACCCATCGAGTCGGCTGGAGCAGACAAGTAGAGGACTACCGAAGGAGGCTCCAGACGGCGACCGACGAAGTTGCCCGCCTTCAAAGGAGGCTGTCCGAGAGAGTCCAGCTTATCCCTACACAAGGTTCTGATGAGCATTGCTCCTTGAGGGGGACTATGGCGAAACTGTCTGTAGCCCTTGGGCAGGAGGAAGTCGAATTACGGTGGCTGAAAGTTCAGCTGGTCCACGAGCAGTAGGCAGTCAAGGATGCCGAGATGGAGTCTGAGGTCTTGAGGAGGAGGCTTCGAGAGTCAGAGGACGAGTGCCGGCAGTTCCATCGGATGTTCCAGGATATGCTGCTGAAAAAGATAAAACTAGAAGAGGAAGTCAAAAATTTAAGACAATCCATAGCAGGGACCGGAACCGAGAGCTCGAAGTCGGAAGAAACTGGGCTTCCTTAGAGCCTCTTTTCCTTTTCTTTTTCTTTATCTTTTTAATTTTTGGCCTTTAAGGCTTTGTAATGTGTACTTCACCAATGAAATGGAAATAAAATTATCTGTTATCTTGTCCATTCTGGTATTAAATGGTTGTTTACCAAACTCCATTTGTCTTCTGTCTTGTTTGGCGTCGATGTAGTTCGTAATCCCTCGTCGGTTCTAGCTTTGAGTCATCATTTGCTGAACTTCTTTTGTCTTCCGTCTTGTTCGATGCCGACGTAGTTTGAAGGTTCCTGGTCATTGCCATGTTGATTTGCCTTTAGGGACCAGAGATTTTCGACAAGGATTTTCTCTTTCATCAAGACGAGGTCCCTTGTGCCTTTGATGTAGTTCATTTTTCACCTATCACCGATGTAGTTCGTCGCTTTTTCTTTTTGCCTCCCTCTTTCTTCTGTGTTTGAGTGAGGGTCTTCCTTCTGCTCTTGACGGGGTCGTGAGTGTAGAGGAGTCATTGGGGAAGCTTTCCTCCTTGTCGATCAATCGAGTCTTTGCTTGCATCGGGATGAGGTCCTCCCCTTATTCCCGACAGTCGGTTTCAGCTCGTGTTAGGATGAAGTTCTCTTCCTGTTTCTAACAAGACTGTGGAGGCACATAAGGGCCATTGTAAGGGCTTCTCCCCCTATCTGATCTTTAAGAAATCGGGCCTTCAACTTTGCTCATGTTAGGATGAGGTTCTCCTCCTGTTTCTAACAAGACTGTGGGGGCACATAAGGGCCGTTGTAAGGGCCTCTCCCCCCATTCAGTCTTTAAGAAATCGGACCTTCGACTTTGCTCATGTTAGGATGAGATTCTCCTCTTGTTCCTAACAAGACTGTGAGGGCACATAAGGGCCGTTGTAAGGGCCTCTCCCCCCATCCGATCTTTAAGAAATCGGGCCTTCGACTTTGCTCATGTTAGGATGAGGTTCTCCTCCTGTTCCTAACAAGGCTGTGGGGGCACATAAGGGCCATTGTAAGAGTCTCTCCCCCCATCCAGATTTTAAAAAATCGGGCCTTCGACTTTGCTCATGTTAGGATGAGGTTCTCCTCCTGTTCCTAACAAGGCTGTGGGGGCACATAAGGGCCGTAGTAATGTCACATATAGAGAAATTATAAGGTTTTATCATATAAGCACCTTGACTAGCAACTAATTATTCTTTTCTCTTTAGCTTATTTGGATCATAGTCTGCTTGACTTAGTTCAGTCCTAAATTTTTTAGTTAGATTGAGTTTAAGACCAATATTCAACTTCTGATACTGGCTATCAAAGTTGGATCCAATAAGCTCATTACTATCAAATAGTGAGTGGAGCAATAAATTGCTAGCCATTTCTGAAAAAAAAAAATACAGACCTAATTAGTATATGAATTAATCAAGCCTAAAGATATGGACTTTAGTCTAAAGGTTCTCCTATAATTTTATATGAATTGTTAGCTTCTACCTCCAATTCAAAGAATTATCTTAATTCTCTAACAGGTACTAAAATCTACACAGACTACATATAGATCCGAGCATGGCTCGATCAACCCACGTGCATCTATGGATAGTTTCTCAACTAATTATTTTTTTAAATAATTTTTAGTATTTAATTTTACCTCAAGTTTTATTTCAGTAGGTGATGGACCTCCACTGAAAGTCCCAATTAGGTCCAACCATTAACATGAACCTACTCAGTGATTCTAACTAATGAATAATCAGACTCGAGTATAGCTCGACCAATCCAACCATTCATCAGATAGTATAACAGAGTCATCATATGATGAATAATAATTTCATCATTCAAAAAAATACTAGACGAATGGTGCCTACAATGTCAATGAGAAATAATGGATCCATTACCATTCACCTTAATGGAAGGCTATGATCTAGTTATCACCATAACTAGCTCATTTTATGGACCTAATAATTTAAAAAATTTAGTTAACATAATTTAACAAAATTAAATATATAGATCAACTAATCTCAATCCTCTCATTGACTTTACCAAGTCACATCAGGGTGGACTAGAAACAAGCCACTCCAACTAACAAGTCAGCAATCCTCTCACTAACTTCACCAAGTCATGATGAGGATTAAGACAAGTCAAACTAAGAGCACCTAAATCAGTCACAACTGATTTCTTAATTTGCATGGATCAAAATCCAATCGTTAAGCGATCTAATCAAAATATAATTTACCTTGTTGGCCAAGTAAGTGAGATCGATGGGAGGGATATGCCATTAACTCATCATAGATCTAATCTATGCGAGTAGCTCCCAATTAAAAATCATCGATCAAGACTACCAAACTTATCTTAAACACCAATTAATTAATCAGTTTCAACTGGATCAACTTATGGATTTGAGTTCGATTGCTGAGCTCAAGATCAAAGTCCATTTGGATCTAATCAAAGATATAGACTTGACCAACTACAACTATTATATTGACTCTATAAAAATTTTGATTTAATCTAATTTTTCTTATTAGTCTATTTAATCTTAGATTCTAATCCTAGGTTCTAATCCAATTAGAAGGATCTGATCAAGCTAACCCATAAATCCATCATGGATATTTTATACGAATGACATTAGATCTTTAATTCATAATTCTAGATCTAATATATTCAACTTAATTCTTAATTAAGTTTGAAGCTTTGGATAGGGGTTCAATATTTGAAAATAATTTTAAATTTTATAAAATATTTTTATAATTAATTTTTATGTATAATTATTTAGATCTGAAACTTGAATTGGCTCACCCCTGGATTGAGCCGACTCATCATAATGGATCAACTAAATTTTGAGACTTAGTTGACTCATTGATGATAAATTATAAATCATAGATTTAAACCTATTTTATTGAGTCAACTTAACAAAAATTGAGCTGACTAACCAGGATCCTGAGTCGACCCAAATAATACTGAGTCGACTCAACAAGCAAACTATAATAATTATATTAATTTTAGATTAAAATAATTTTATATAAATAATAATAAAATTAATTATAAATTATTTTAAAATTATTCTAAATATATTTATGATTTTAGATTTTATTTGCAAAGGTTAGATGCAACTACTTTTCATATAATATATCACATACACAATCCTAGGATTTTGCAAAAAAATAAAGCTTTCTTTTTGCATTCATCTTCATAGGATATAGTCACAGTGGTACCCCTGCATATCATAAGAAGATCCAATTGAATGAAAAAAAGAAAAATCTAATCTCTATTACCTCCTATGATCGGACAGCCTGGTGACAAATTCGATCTGATTACTTTGCTACTCAGATCATCTAATCTAAATAATTTAAATCTAATCTAAATTATTTTAGATCTAATTATTATATTTTGATCATATCAAAATTAAATAATAATCATCATAAATAAATTTTACATACTTTAATTTAAAATCAAATTTTATAAGGATCAGCACAAATTAGGACAACCTTTGCACTGTAAGGGGTAAATCTTACAGTAGAACAATCTTATACTAGTTTGTGCAATCTGATCTATAACTAATTTTAGATCTAAATATCATATATTATATCTAATCTTAATTAAATTATAGATCTAAATATAGATAATATCTTGTTATATAGAACCATGGCTCTGATACCACTATTGGGATGCGCAGGGGTTTCATACATATATTTCAAAAAATTTATAATGAAAGAATATTAGATTAAATTATTTAATCTATAAATATATATATATAATCTAATTTTAAAATTTTTATAAAAAAATTTATGATATAAATTTACATACATAAAAATCTAAATTTAAAATAATAAGTATGTGAACAAAAATCAGCACGTAGCAATAGATCTAATCTACTACTATTATGATTCTGAACCTAATACCTGAGTATGGGTAGTCAAACTCCATGATCGAGGATATAGATCTAAAAATTTTCTTTAGTTGTTTGCAGCCGCACAAGCATCCGGCCTCTACAGATGATTCACATGAAGCCCTCGGATCGATTAGCCCTCCACGGGAGTGCTAGCTCACGCAATCGACTTCTGATGTTGGATCTGATTTGATCTCCTTCTTCGATCACCTCAGATCTTTTCGATATCGAAGATAAATCAGAAGAGGATACTGGATGATAGAAAAAAAATAGATGAAGACTCTCTTCTCTTTGATTTTTTTCTCACCCAGAAACCCTAGAACGATTTTAGGTCTCTCACCCGAGAGGAGATAGATCTCCTCCTTTGCACATGCCAAGATGATAGAAACCCACCCCAAATCTTATGCCCCAAGAATGATGATCAGCTCCTCTTTGTCTTTGTATCTCATGGTAAAACTCAGAGTTCATTTGGCACACAAAATCATAACCATTTTATGGTTGTCGCGTAAAACAAACTTGGATGAGATAAGGAGCTGTTTGATTTGAATTCAAACTCCCTTTGAATTTTAAATCATGCACCACTTAACCCATCCAAATCTAGATGAAAGAAGAGGCTGACCAAGGCTTTTTAGTGTGGATAAAATCAGGATTTATTTCCTTTTGTCGCATATATTGGGCACCCTTCTCAAGGGGCCGGTGTGTGGGAGGATATAGATCAACATAGGTTTTGAAATTTAAACTACTTTAAATTCAAAACCAATCCAACCTAATTCTATCACTAATGGGTGACAATAGGAAGCTTTGGCATGGATTATTCAGCTTACAAAACAATTTATGTAATGAAAGAAGGCATGGAGAGAAGGGGAGGCGCAAAGGGAGAGAGAGTTCCATTCATTTGAGACTCTAGGGTTTAGCCAATTGGATTTTTTTCAAATCCAATCTAATTAGATCCAAATAAAATATGATGAACCTAGTCTAATTAGGCTTCCATAATCTTAATTAAACTTTATCAAATCAGTGAATAAATTGAGCCATAGACCCGATCAAATCAGGATCAATTCTCCTTTACCGATTAGGTCATCTCATAACCTAATAGACCTGACCTAATTGAATCTAATTCAATCAGATTTGATTCAGACTTTAATGCTTAATCAAATTGAGCTAATTAGTAATCTAATAACTAACTAATCCTCCATTAATGATAGTCTCAATCCAATAGGACTCTTCGCCAAAGTCTCCATCCAGTGGGACTCTTCACCAGAGTCCCAGTCTAGTAGAACTTTTTAGATCAGCTATCTGATCAGAAAGAAACTTCTAATGTATGTGACCCCATAGGTTCAAACCTAAGCCGATAGCACAGGAATAGATTTCTATATCAATCGGAGTAACCATTTAACAATGGTATCCGATGTCTGGATAGGCCGAATGTATGCAAAGCAACACTCAAGAATCTACTTGGATACAATTACTGTACAATTCATCCCTTTGACCCTTAATACTAGGATGACTTAGAGTTTAAACTATCAACTCTTAACAGTACATCCATTATGTGTCTCAACCTAATAAATCCTGTGACTCCTCACAAGAATTGCCCTGACCAAGATCTTACTAAATTAAAATATAAAATATTCTCTTTAATTTTTTGGAGTGGTCAATTCCATCTTGACTCATACACCGACATCACAAGTACTTGACTGTGCCCAAAAACCTTTCGATCCTGAATTAAAAATTTAGATAGTCAGGTACCAAAGCATAGTGAGTTGCTTGCAAATCATCGTGGTAATCTCAGGTCGAAGGGATACTTATACCCATATCCTTTCAAAATAACTCTTGATAGCAGAATACTCTGAAGTTGATCACGTTCAGTGAAATATATTTTTACATTTCACCTGCATGCCATACCAGCATCTCCATGCTCCTTAGTTAAGAGAACAACCAACTTATATGATACACAATGATCTATACTTGATATGTCTATCATCCTAGTAATAGCATATCATTTGATCGTAAACTCATTTAAGGACTAAACGATAAATTTTTCTTTATCAATTTAAAATAGTCCTAAGGACTTTCATTATAACACAGAAATTCGATATAAAAGATGTACAAGCTTATGATAAAAAATATCAAATAAATATTTTATTAATATTTAATTTATATATAATTATATCAATTAGCACAGCCATCAATAGACTAACGATTGATTTTTAGACACATTTTCCAACACATAGATCTTGAGGTCTAAAAGATTTAGGCTTCAAGGGGCTAACTCATATTTGGGTTAGATTTGAGTCCAAGTGTGTGAGATTGAGTCAAGTTATAGGTATACATGGGCTTGGAGAGAGCTCAATCTCATTGAGTTAGTCAGAAGAGCTTTTGGGCTGAGTCATATTGACTCAGGGTGTCTATATATACATTGTATATGTCATTTTTTTATGATAAAGAATGAAGAAACCCTTTTCTCCCAAAATCCTAGCCTCCTCTCTCCCTCTCTCTCTCTCTCTCTCTTTGCCGCCACCTAAGAGGTGGAATTCATCTAGGGGGCACTGACCCTAGCCATAGAAGGAAGGTGATCAAGGGCGCCAAGGCCCTTGATACTTGAAACCCTATAGCTATCGCCCATAGATCTTCTCCAATCTTATCTGCTGCCGCCTCCAACCTGGTTCCAAAGGTTGGTTGCTGGTGCAAGGGACTCCATAGGTCTAGGAACAAGTCTTTATATTTGGTATCAAAGCCAAAGTTAAGTGGAGAAGGAAGGAGATGCCAGAAGTTGAAGATCTTCAAGTGCTAAAATCTACTACAGAGGGTTTTGAACATTCCTTCTTCGAGTTGCTGGTTCTTCATGCCTAAGTTTCATCAATTTTAGGTATCACAATAGTAGGTTCCCCAGTTCTTCACACCTCTACTATTTTGGTTTCGAGCCAAGCTGATCCTCAGTGCATTAGAAAATGAAGGTGTTTTAGAAAGGCCATCATGCAGAAATATGAACCAGCAAGGTTCTCTATCAAGGTATTTCTCAAACTCTTGGTGTTTTGTTGTATTTTTTGGCTTGGATCTAGCCATGGGTAGCAATATGAGAGTAAATTTTAAAAAGTTTGATGGAAATAAGAATTTTTCTATATGAAAAGTTCGGGCAGAGGATCTCTTAGTCCAACTAGATTTGGATCTGGCATTGGAGGAGAAGTCTGAAGGAATGTTGGATCGTCAATGGATGTTCCTAGAGAAGAAGGCATGTTCTATGATCAGAGGGTGTTTGGTGAATGTGGCTCTCTACTTGGTGTTAGAGGAGAGGACCCCAAAAAGATTGTGGTTGAAGTTGCAAATATTGTACATGGAAAAGAACATGTGCAATAAACTAACGTTAAAGAAGTGACTGTACAGCCTTCAGATGCAAGAAAGTGGAGATATCGTGGTGCACATCCAAAGGTTCGATCAGATATGCAATGAGTTGCTGAACATTAGGATGAAGTTGGAGAAGGAAGATAAATTATTGCTTTTGTAATGCTCGCTATCCAAAATCTTTGATCCGTAGGTGATGACTCTACTCTATAGTAAGGAAATACTGCAGTATGAGGATATAGTCTCAGTTCTGAAATCCAATGAGCAGAGAAAATGAATGACAAAGTAGAGTATTCTCCAGGAGAGCCTCATCATAGGGGAGAGACTTAGGAGTGGGAAGGACACGGGTGAGCACAAGGGATAGTCAAAGTCCAAGAAGAGCAAAAAGGAGGGTAGGTACTTCAAGTGCAATGAAGCACGACACTTTAAGTGGGATTGTCCTCCTTGGAAAAAGGCAAGGGAGAAAGGATAAGATCTAAATCCTTGAGTACCATTGCTAATTCAAAAAATGAGGACTTCCTCTTGATGGTTTTGAAAGGGTCAACGATGTGTGGAGGGTCTAAAACGGTAGTAGAAGCGGTGAATGTGCAGTAGGAGCCACAACAAGGCAGCACTGCGCAGCTGACCTCGATTCCAATTTTTCTTTCTGTAGGTGCATCAGAAGAGCTTCATATTCAAATGGAGGACCTGCCAGAGGTATCTCCATAAGTGGAGAGAGGTTTGGCACATGTTCAAGATCGAGAGGGATGAGAGAAGGTGAAAAATTTCAGCACCAGTGTGGCAGCGCACAGCACGAGTTGATGTGGATTGTGCAGCTGTCAGAGAGGATTGGCTCTGAGGAGATAGTGTCATATGCAGAGGTGGTAGTGAGTGGAGGCATAGGTATCTATGAGGGGGTTGAGATGAATTCAAAAGATGATAGATGGGTCCAGAGTATGTCGAGGAGTTTGTAGTTTGTTCAGGGAAATCTGAAGCAGTGGTTGGTGCAACTGCCCAGCAAAAAAATGCCAACAAAAAAAAAGATTGGTGTCAAAGAACAAGGAAGGACCTTCAGCCCAAGGAGAGATGGACATCTCAACAGCCTCCAAGAGAGCTCCAAGGGTGAAGGTTTCAACATTGGTGTTGGATTTGCACAAGGTACTATCAAGGTGTGCACACAGCAATAGTATGATGGTGTAGATGGACTGCACGGGATTTGCCAAGGCTTGGGGCACTAAGATAGAGATTATAGGATTAGATGTAGTGCTCCCAACCCTTGGGAGGCTAGGAGATGAGCCATGGAGTTGGCTTATAGAGTCTAGGATCAGTTTAGGTCCTAAGGCTAAGATAAGTTTGGTCCTAAGGTGGAGGTTTGGCCCTCCATGGATCTTGAGGTCTAGGGGTTTGGGCTTCAAGGGGCTCACATATATTTGGGCTAGATTTGAGTTCAAGGGTGTGAGATTGGGTCAAGTCATGGGTATATATGGGCTTGGGATAAACTCAATCTTATTGAGTTAGCCAGGAGAGTTTCTGGACTGAGTCACATTGACTCAGAGTGTCTATATATACATTGAATATGTGATTTTTTGTGATAAGAAATGAAGAAACCCTTTTCTCCTAAAACCCTAACCTCCTCTCTCCCTCTCTCTCTCTCTCTTTGCCGCTATCCAAGAGGTGGAATTCATCTAGGGGGCATCGGCCCTAGCCATAGAAGGAAGGTGATCAAGGGCGCCAAGGCCCTTGATCCTTGAAACCCTAGCCACCACCCACAGATCTCCTCCAATCTTGTTTGCTACCACCTCCAACCTAGTTCTAGAGGTTGGTTGCTAGTGCAAGGGACTCCATAGGTCTGAAAATAAGTCTTTACAGGAATTTATCCTTCAGATAGGTCTTGTTCAAGTTGTTGGGAATAGTGTCCTAAAGTCAATCGTCAGCCTGTTGACGGTTGTACTCTTTTTTATATTAGTATATAAATTATAAATAAATAAAAATTATTTTGGTATTTTTCATCATAAATTATTTCATCTTCTAATGAACTCCTGTGTTGTGGTGAAGTTCTTAGGACTATTTAGACTCGACAAAGGAGGATTTGTCGTTTAGTCCTTAAACCTGTTCGCGACCAAATGATACGTTGTTACCAAGGACAACAATGTTTATCAAGCATAGATCGTTGTGTGCCATATGGATTGGTTGTCCTCTTAACCAAAGAGTGTGGAGACACTGGTATGGCATATAGGTGAGATATAAGGGTACATCTGCACTGAACGTGACCGATTCGAAGCTATTTCTGCTGTCAAGATTTGCTTCGATGGGATATGGGTATAAATATTCCTCCGACCTGAGACCACCATGGTGACTTGCAAGCAACTCACTATACTTAGGCACTGGACTACCTGAATTTTTAATTCAGTGATGAAAGGCTGCTGGGTGTAGTCAAGTACTTGACTTGTCGGTGCATGTGTCAAGATGGGATTGACCACTCCAGTTCAGGAGCTGTGTACAGTCGTGTTTCAATTTAACAAAATCTTGACCAGAGTAGTCCTAGTGAGGAGTCACAGGACTGTTTGAGCTGAGCACGATTCGGATGATCTAATCAGGGTTGACAGTTTAACCCTGAGTCGTCCTAAACACAGAGGTCAAAAGGGATGAATTATACAGTAACCATATTCACGTAGGTCTAAGTGTTGTGATTGTAACTATTCAATCTATCCGAATGTCGGATACCATTGCTAGATGGTCACTTTGATTAGTATAGAAATTAGTTCCTGTGCTACCGGCTTAGGTTCAAACCTGCGGGGTCACACACATTAGAGATTCCTATCTGATCTGATGGCTGATGAAGAGTCCTAATGCTCGTGGACTATGAGTCCTATATGTCTGGGACTTCGTGATCGAGAATCAAGATTCTCTGATCATGAGTTCTACATATTTTGGGTATCGGGGTCAAGAGTCCCACTGGTTTGGGACTCTTCGATCAAGATTTCATATCGATGGACTTTGATACCCAATTGCCCATCGAATTTGGACTCAGTATTTATGAAAAATTTAATTAATGATTTGATCACTAATAAACTCAATTTTATTGAGTAATTATTTTTGGATCAAGTCTAATTGAATTGGATTCAGTTGGGTTTGACCAGATTAGGTTAAGTGTTGACCTAATCGTCGAAGTGGTTTGATCCCTGATTTGATCAGGGGTTGGGCTTAGTCAATTTCTGATTGATTAAAATTTTATTGAACCTAATTAAGCCTAATTAAGTTGAATTTAATTTAGTCTAATTGTGCTTAACCTATTTTGATTAGGTTGGCTCAATTAGGTTCAAACCATCTTGATTTTTCTCCCTGCGCCACCTCACTTCTTCAGTGCCCATTTGAATTCATGAGAAGCAACTTCTCATGAATTTTCTCCCACATAGAAGGCATCTCACGCCCACTCTTGTGCACCAATTTTTGGATAAACTTAATTTGTTAACCATTCAAATTCAAAGGGTGTTTGAATTTGAATGGATAACTTATCCCTTGCACCTTCTTGCTTATCCATCTTGTGTGCCACTTATCATACACGAGAAAGAGTTTCTTATGAAATCTTTCCATGCACAAAGAAGCCACGCCCCTTCTCTTCTCACACCCAGAGTGGATAGGGATGAGTTGGTTTGCATTTGAATTTAAATTCAATTTGAATTCAAGTGTGCAACCACTTATCTTTATCCTCTCACGCAGATAAGACACGTCTTGGACTGTTTTAAAAGAGAAAGAGATGTGGAGCGTGTGTAGAATTTTTTTGAGAGAAAGAAGGGGGCATGAGAAAGCTTTTTGTGTGAGGTGAAGGTCCAAAACCTTTCAAGAAAAAAGAAAAGAAAAGCAAAAAAAAAGATGGGCGCAGAGTTTTCTTATGTACCCTAGGGTTTTGGCTTAGGGTTCGGGGAGAACGTGAGCTACGAGTGTCGTGAGCCCACCAAACTTCAGAGAGAGCATCATCAACCTCTCTACCACCTTTGCCGGTGATTCAGAATATTCGAAGAGTCGGCAGACATCGATCGAAGGAGTTCGATCAACATCGACCATCAAAAAGGTGCAGTCACGAACTAGCATTCGTGAGGAGACGATCAGACTGGGAGCTTCGTGTGGATGATCCGTAGAGGTCAGACATACTGTGTGACTATGTTGCGATGATCAGACCCTCCCGACGGTGATCAGATTGCGGCGATCGACTACCCGCACAAAGGTATTGTGTTCTGAACACATAACAGTAAATTGTTTACTGTTCAAATTCAAAATTTAAATTTAAATGCATGCATGCTATATATCATATTTAGATCCTAGTGTAGGATAAATATATATTAATTAATTAGATTAATTAATATTTTTTACTGTAAAATAGTGATTTTGAAAAAGTTTTAAAATTACCATTTTACCCTGCACTAAAAATTTTACTTCAAATGGTATCAGAGCAGGTTCTAAGATATGATATATATATTTGCATGTGTAGATTAAGTTGTAATCTAAAAGTTTAAATTTGAAATTTAAAATTTAAAATTTAAAATTTAAAATTTGAATTTTAAAAGTTGTTCGAAATTCAAAATTCAAAACTTTGAAATTCAAAATTCAAAAATTTGAAATTCAAAATTTGAAATTTAAAATTTGAAATTTGGTTGAAATTTTAAATTTTAAATTTTAAATTTTAAATTTTAAATTCAAAATTTGAAATTCAAAATTTTGAAATTTGAAATTTGTTTGAAATTTGAAATTCAAAATTTAAATTTTAAAATTTGAAATTTAAAATTTAAATTTTAAAATTGGTATATGTAGGTATACTTGATCCAAGTAGCAAGTAATCTAATTGGGTTGGTTGCCATGGTCGTCCGGTCATAGGAGAAAAGTAGGGTTTAAAGGTCCTCTCCTCCCATTCGATGGTGTTCTCCTATGGCGATAGGAGTGCCGCTGTAATTATATCCCATGCAGATGAAGTAGTGAAAGGACTTAATTATAAAGGTTCAATTGTAAAATTTATCATGAATGTGTTAGATTAGATCTAAAGGAATATTCATGATTTATTTTGATTGAGTTATTTCATGTTAAGTAATTAGTAATAGGATTGCTATTTATGAAATATGCTGATCTATTTGTGAAATGAGTCAACATATTTGATGAACAGAAAATAAAATCTTTCAAATTTAAAAATTATTTTTGAAATGCCAAACCCTGACCCATCATCTCAAATACTTAATTAAAAGAATTAAGTGTTGTCAAGTTGGTCTAGAATTGTGAATTAAGACCTAAGACAATTGCATAAACTTGTAGGTCAATGGGTTAAATGGATTAGGTCCATAATTGGGTTAGACCTAAGGTTAGCTTAAAGAAATGGACTAAATTAGAGTAATTGATCAAATCTAATCAAAAGTTGAATTAGATTAGGTCAAGGACACTCTAGACTTAACTCCAATAGTTGTAGTTGAATGGGTCCATGTCTTTAACTAGATCAAGATGGACTTAATTCATGGCTACGCGGTGGAACCCTATTTACTAAGTTGATCAAATTAAAACTAATGAACCGATTGGTATCTAAGATAAGTTCGGTAGTTTGACCAGTGGTTCTTAAGTGGGAGCTACTCGCATTGATTCGATCTCTGGCGAGTTAATGGCATATCCCCACCACTGATCTCACTTACCTGGCCAACCTAGTGAGTTAGGTTTTGATTAGATCACTTTGTGATTAGGGCTCACCCATGTCATTAGGTAAATCAGTGTGACTGATTTAGGTGCTCCAAATGCCGGCTTTAATTAAATCTTTTTTAATCTGACTTGGTGAAGTCAGTGGGAGGATTGAAATTGACTGGTTAATTTCTTCTCTTCTATCTTTTAATAAAAATTTTCAAAAATTATTAGGTCCCTAAAATGATTAAGTTATAGTGAGTGATAATGAGTCCATTAGTTTAATAATCACTGGAGGCCCAAAGGCCTGGTACTTATTGACTAATGGAATTATCATTCATAGTATGATAATTTGGTTGAGTCTTTCTAATGGTGGTCAGGTTGGCCGACCAAAGTCGGGCCTGATCATTTATTGGTCTGATTCACCAAATCAAGTCACGTTAATGGTTGGACCTAACCAGATCTTTTCAGTGGAGGCCAAAGCCTACTAATTAGGTTCTGGGGCAAAATTTATTACTAGTTGTTTAGAGAAACAACTGATTATGAACCTACCCATAGATGCACATGGGTTGACCAACCAAAGTTGGGCTCGTGTGTGGTCTGTGTGGATTCTAGTACCCACTAAGGAATTAAAGTAATTCTTCGAATTGGAGGTTGAGGCTACTAGTTCGTAAAAATATTGGGAGAAACTTTAGACTAAAGTTCAAGTCTTTAGTATTAATAATTTATATACTAATAGAGGTCTGGTTTTCCTTTATGTAGCTATGGCCACTACCCTGTCGCTCCGGTCATTATTAGATAATGACAAGCTCATGGGACCTAATTTTGATAGCTGGTATCAAAAATTAAAAATCATCCTTGAGCATGAGCAGATCCTTTATGTTGTAACGGATCTGACACCCGAGGAGCCAGTCCCGAATGCTAGAGGGATGGTCCGAGACACTTACCAGAAGTGGCTCAACGATCGCACTACCGTTCGATGCATAATGCTGGCGGCAATGAATGATGAGTTCAACCACAGGTTTGAAAACGTCGAGCCACAGGAGATGCTTCAAATGTTGAGCGACTCCCTTGGCATGCCTGACGATGTTGAAAGGCACAAAACTAGTTGTGCCATTTTCAATGCTCGGATGAGAGATGGAGTCTCAGTCACCGATCATGTACTGTACATGATCGAAATGATTGAGCGCCTAAACAAACTGGACTTTCCCTTGCACAAGCAGCTCGGTAAGGATGCGATCCTTAATTCTTTGCCCAAGTCCTTCCTCCCCTTCCTTACTCATTTTCGAATGACAAAGCCTGTAGTGAACTACCACGACTTGTTGGGGTTGCTGCAGAACTTTGAGAAGGACCACCAGCTCCATAAGGAGTCGGTGAATGTTGTGGGAGGGTCTTCTTCTGGTCGTCGACCCTTTAAGAAAGGGAAAAAAAATAAGAAGAAGAATAAGAAGGTGCAGTCACATGCTGAGACATCTGCATAGGGTCAAACCAAGAAGCGCAAGCCTGACCAGAGCCAGGCGGAGTGCTTCTTTTGCAAGAAGTAGGGGCACTGGAAGAGGAACTGTCCTCTATACATTGCCTCCCTGGACCCGAACAGGCCGAAGAAGAAGCAAGATAATTATATGATAACACCTTGCAACTTTTTCATTCGTGATACTACTGCCTGAGTATTGGATACCAGTAGCCCTTATCATATTTACAATTCAATGCAGGGTCTGCAGGTCAGTAGAAGATTTGATGACGGCGAGAGGTTCCTGAACATTGGAGATGGAAGCAAAGTTCCAGTTCTAGCTTTAGGAATCATGAATCTTATAATCAATTCTCGTAATGTAATTCTAAGTGAATGTCACTATTATCCAAGTTTTTTATTAAATATTATTTCTGTAGGCCTTTTGGCCATGTACGGTTATGAATTTTTAATAAAAAAAAAATTTACAATATCATTTTGAATGATGTTACAATGTTTGTTAGACAAATAAATAATAGAATTTACTTACTATCACAGCCTGTTAATATGGTTCAAACCTCCGGTAAATGCCCTAGAATAGATAATGTGTCAGAAGTCTATCTTTGGCACTGTAGGCTAGGTCATATCAATAAGAACAGAATAAATAGGTTGGCTTAAGAAGGAATTCTTGAAGTTGGTGATTGTGAATCACTTCCAACCTGTGAGTCCTGTCTTCTTGAAAAGATGATCAAGTCACCTTTTACTGAAAAAGGTGAGCGAGCCAGTGAACTCTTGGGTCTGGTACATTCTGATGTATGTGGACCCATGAGCTCAAGTGCAAGAGGTGGATATTTCTACTTCATTACCTTCACAGATGACCTATCGAGGTATGGGTATGTCTACTTAATGAAGTATAAGTCGGAGTCATTTGAAATGTTCAAACTATTTCAAAATGAGGTAGAAAAACAAATTGGGAAGTGTATTAAAACTCTTCGATCTGATCGAGGAGGTGAATACCTTTCCAATGATTTTCTGACATATCTTAGAGAGAATAGGATTCTCTCTCAGTGGACTCCTCCTGGAACACCAAAGCATAATGGTGTATCTGAAAGGAGGAATCGGACCTTGTTGGACATGGTTCGATCCATGATGGGGTTTGCTGGTCTGCCGATCTTTCTTTGGAGATATGCACTTGAATCGGCTTGTAATCTTCTAAATAGGGTTCCGAGTAAGTCTGTAACCAAAATACCATATGAGATATGGATAGGACGTAAGCCAGTACTCTCGCACCTTAGGGTTTGGGGGTGTCTGACTTATGTTAAACGTTTAATTACGGACAAGCTTGGACCTAGGTCTGACAAGTGTAATTTCATAGGGTACCCAAAAGAGACCAAAGGGTATTATTTCTACCTAGCTGATGAGCAAAAGGTGTTTGTCCGTGTTAAGGCAATCTTTTTAGAAAAAGAGTTCCTTGGTGAAGGGACTATTGCCTCTAAGATCGAACTTGAGGAAGATCGACAGGTGGAAAAATCGACACAAGTAGCTGAACCTGAATCGGATTTGGTTAGATCAGATCCAGAGCCCATTGTTCCTGCACCTTTAAGGTGGTCTGGTAGAGTACCACATCAACCGGACAGATACTATGGTTTCTTGGTCTGGAATGGAGATCCTATCGAACTTGATGAAAACGATGAGGATCTGATCACCTACATAGATGCAATGTAGAGATCTGACTCTGAGAAATGACTAGAGGCCATGAAATCCGAAATAAAATCCATGAAGATCAACGATGTGTGGATATTGGTTGACCCACCCGAAGGAGTAAAATCCATAGGGTGTAAGTGGGTCTTCGAGAGGAAGAGGGGCACAGACGAAAAGGTGGAGACCTATAAAGCCTGTCTGGTTGCCAAGGGATATCGTCAATGTTATAGTATAGACTATGACGAGACATTTTCTCCTATGGTAATGCTCAAATTCATTCGGATTATGCTTGCGATAGCTGTCCATCTGGACTATGAAATCTGGCAGATGGATGTGAAAATAGCTTTCCTTAACGGAGAGCTGGACGAAAAGGTGTATATGATACAATCTGAAGGGTTCACATCCACAGATGAGTCTAAGGTGTGTAGGCTACAGAGGTCCATTTATGAATTTAAGCAGGCATCCTGGAGTTGGAACATACGTTTTGATAAGATGATCAAGACGTATGGCTTCATTAAGAACAGAGAAGAGCCCTGCATTTATAAGTGGACAAATGGTCCAGTAGTGGTATTTTTTGTATTGTATGTGGATGATATTCTCTTAATCGAGAATGATATCCCTGCATTACAGAGAATAAAGATTTGACTGTCGTCATAGTTCTCCATGAAGGATCTGGGAGAAGCTTCCTACATCCTAGGGATGAGTATCTATAGGGATAGATCTAAAAGGTTGCTCGGCTTATCCCAGTCCATGTACATTGATACTATGCTGAAAAGGTTCAGCATGGAGAATTCCAAGAGAGGCTATCTATCGATAGGCCATGAAATTTCTCTCTTGAAGAGGGATTGTCCGACAACACCTCAAGAGAGAGAGCGTATGGGTAGAATTTCATATGCTTCGATAGTGAGATCTATCATGTACGCCATGATATGTACACGACTAGATGTGACATACTCACTAAGGGTAGTGAGTAGATACCAATCTGATCCAGGGAAGAATCACTGGAAGATTGTTAAAACTATCCTGAAGTATTTAAGATATACTAAGAACCAGTGGCTTGTTTATGGTGAATCGAACTTGAGACTTATAGGGTTTACAGACTCTAGTTTCTAGTCTGATCATGATGACCGCAAGAGTGTGTCGGAATTTATTTTTACTCTTGATGGTGGGGCTGTCTGCTAAAAGAGTTTCAAGCAGCACATAGTGGCTGATTCAGTTTGCGAGGTGGAGTATGTCGCTGCATCAGATGCTGCCAAAGAAGCGGTGTGGCTGAGAAAATTCATCACCGAGCTCGGAGTAGCACCCTCCCTTGTTGGTCCAGTTCTGTTCTATTGTGACAGCTCTAGAACCATTGCTCAGGCGAAGGAACTAAAGGCACACCAGTGGACGAAGCATATTCTGCGCTGCTACCATCTCATCCAGAAAATCATGGATCGAGGTGACGTCGACCTTCAGAAGATCGACGGGAAGGAGAACCTGGCCGACCCATTCACTAAAGCCATTGTGGTGAAGGAGTACGATGACTTCAAGTCAAAGATGGATATTAGATACTGCACTGATTGGCTTCAGGCCAAGTGAGAGATTGTTGGGAATAGTATCCCAAAGTCAATCGTCAGCCTATTGACGGTTGTACTTCTTTTTGTATTAGTATATAAATTATAAATAAATAAAAGTTATTTTGATATTTTTCATCTCAAATTGTTTCATCTTCTAATGAACTCCTGTGTTGTGGTGAAGTCCTTAGGACTATTTAGACTCGACAAAGGAGGATTTGTCATTTAGTCCTTAAACCTGTTCGCGATCAAATGATACGTTGTTACCAAGGACAACAATGTTTATCAAGCATAGGTCGTTGTGTGTCATATGGGTTGGTTGTCCTCTTAACCAAGGGTGTGGAAACACTGGTATGGCGTACAAGTGAGATGTAAGGGTACATCTGCACTGAACGTGACCGATTCCAGAGCTATTTCTGCTGTCAAGATTTGCTCCGATGGGATATGGATATAAATATCCTTCCGATCTGAGACCACTACGGTGACTTGCAAGCAACTCACTGCACTTAGGCACTGGACTACCTGAATTTCTAATTCAGTGACAGAAGGCTACTGGGTGTAGTCAAGTACTTGACTTGTCGGTGCATGTGTCAAGATGGGATTGACCACTCCAGTTCAGGAGCTGTGTACAGTCGTATTTTAATTTAGCAAAACCTTGGTCAGGGTAGTCCTAGTGAGGAGTCACAGGACTGTTTGAGTTGAGCACGATTCGGATGATCTAATCAGGGTTGACAGTTTAATCCTGAGTCATCCTAAACACAGAGGTCAAAAGGGATGAATTATACAGTAATCATATTCACGTAGGTTCTGAGTGTTGCGATTGTGACTATTCGATCTATCTGGATGTCGGGTACCATTGCTAGATGGTCACTTCAATTAGTACAGGAATTGATTCCTGTGCTACCGGCTTAGGTTCGAACCTACGGGGTCACACACATTAGAAGTTCCTATCTGATCTGATGGCTGATGAAGAGTCCTAATGCTCGTGGACTATGAGTCCTACGTGTCTGGAACTCTGTGATCGAGAATCAAGATTCTTTGATCATGAGTTTCACACATTTTGGGTACCGGGGTCAAGAGTCCCACTAGTTTGGGACTCTTCGATCAAGGTTTCATATCGATGGACTTTGATACCCGATTGCCCATCGGATTTAGACTCAGTATTTATGAGAGATTTAATTAGTAATTTGATCACTAATTAACTCAATTTGATTGAGTAATTATTTTTGGATCAAGTCCAATTGAATTGGATTCAGTTGGGTTTGACCCATTAGGTTAAGTGTTGACCTAATCATCGAAGTGGTTTGGTCCCTGATTTGATCAGGGATTGGTCTTAGTCAATTTTTGATTTGATTAGAATTTTATTGAGCCTAATTAAGTTAGATTTAATTTAATCTAATTGTGCTTAATCTATTTTGATTAGGTTGGCTCAATTAGGTTCAAACCACCTTGATTTTTCTCCCTGCGCCACCTCACTTCTTCAGTGCCCATTTGAATTCACGAAAAGCAACTTCTTATGAATTTTCTCTCATGTAGAAGGCATCTCACACCCACTCTTGTGCACCAATTTTTGGATAAACTTGATTTGTTAGCCATTCAAATTCAAAGGGTGTTTGAATTTGAATGGATAACTTATCCTTTGCGCCTTCTTGCTTATCCATCTTGTGCACCACTTATCATACACGAGAAAGAGTTTCTCGTGAAATCTTTCCATGCACAAAGAAGCCATGCCCCTTCTCTTCTCACACCCAGAGTGGATAGAGATGAGTTGGTTTGCATTTGAATTCAAATTCGATTTGAATTCAAGTGTGCAACCACTTATCTTTATCCTCTCACGCGGATAAGACACGTCTTGGACTGTTTTAAAAGAGAAAGAGATGTGGGGCGTGCTAGAATTTTTTTGAGAGAAAGAAGGGGGCGTGAGGAAGCTTTCTGCATGAGGTGAAGGTCCAAAATAAAAGAAAAGAAAAGAAAAAAAAAGGTGGGCGCAGAGTTTTCTTGTGTACCCTAGGGTTTTGGCTTAGGATTCGGGAAGCAAGAACATGAGCTACGAGTGTCGTGAGCCCACCAAACTTTATAGAGAGCATCATCAACCTCTTTACTACTTTTGCTGATGATCTAAAGCATCCAAAAAGTTGGCAGATATCAATCGAAGGAGTTCGATCAACATCGGCCATCAAAAAGGTGCAGTCACGAACTAGCATTCGTGAGGAGCCGATCAGATCAGAAGTTTCGTGTGGATGATCCGTAAAGGCCAGACATACTGTGTGACTATGTTACGATGATTAGACCCTTCCGACGGTGATCAGATTGCATCGATCGACTACCCGCACAAAGATATTGTGTTCTGAACACATAACAGTAAATTATTTACTGTTCAAATTCAAAATTCAAATTTAAATGCATGCATGCTATATATTATATTTAGATCCTAGTGTAGGATAAATATATGTTAATTAATTAGATTAATTAATAATTTTTATTGTAAAATAATGATTTTGAAAAAATTTTAAAATTACCATTTTACCCCTACACTAAAAATTTTACTTCACAAGTTAGTGTAGTCGATATAAATTCTCCACTTTCTGTTGGCCTTCTTGACCATGATGACGTCGGCCAATCACTTCAAGTAGTGCACCTCCCGGATGAAGCTAACAGTCAGCAACTTGTTTACTTCTTCTGTCAAATAGGTTTGCAAGTTAGATCCACATTTAGCTTATGCATAATTACCTCAAAGGATTCCTAGCATGTCTGAGGTTGATCAGGTAAAGATATCTGTATTCTTGTATAGGAAACTCAGAAGTCGATTGTGAAATTCAATGGCAAGTAGTGATCCGATCTGAATGGTCTTTCCAAGATACTCACTTTGAAGTGGGATTGAGACGAGCTACTCGATAGGCCTACCTTTGTCTTCTGCATCTCAAAGATCTAGCCCATTGATCAATAGAGTTTTTTAGTATTGTTGGGTATAAAATACCCTCAGCCAAAGTTCTCAACAGGATTAACCCTCGCGAGTCTCCTCCGACTCCGGCTGCAGACAGACCTTGTTCGGACTCCTATGGGAGCCGGACTCCGCCCACAACTCCGACCGCAAGCAGACTCCGCCTGGACTCCTACGGGAGCCGGACTCCGCCCACAACTCCGACCGCAAGCAGATTCCGCCCGGACTCCTACGGGAGCCGGGCTCCGTCCATAACTCCAACTGCTGGTAAGCACCGCCCGGACTCCTACGGGAGCCGGGCTCCGTCCCCAACTTCAACTGCAAGGAAGACTCCGTCCGGACTCCTACGGGAGCCGGGCTCCATCACCAACTTCAACTGCTGGTAAGCTCCGTCCGGACTCCTACAGGAGTCGGACTTCGCCTCTGACTTTAATTTTAATTGCAGGTAGACTTTGATCGGACTCCTACGGGAGCCTGATCTCGTCAGCTACAGGGAGACTTCGTCCGAACTCCTACGGGAGCCGAACTCCGCCCACAACTCCGACCGCAAGCAGACTCCGCCCGGACTTCTACGGGAGCCGGGCTCCGTCCACAACTCCAACTACTGGTAAGCGCCGCCCGGACTCCTACGGGAGCCGGGCACCGTCCCCAACTTCAACTGCAAGGAAGACTCCGCCCGGACTCATACGGGAGCCGGGCTCCGTCCCCAACTTCAACTGCAAGGAAGACTCTGCCCGGACTCCTACGGGAGCCGGGCTCCTTCACCAACTTCAACTGCTGGTAAGCTCCGTCCGGACTCCTACAGGAGCTGGACTTCGCCTCTGACTTTAATTGCAGGTAGACTTTGATCGGACTCCTACGGGAGCCTGATCTCGCCAGCTACAGGGAGACTTCGTCCGAACTCCTACGGGAGCAGAACTTCGTTCCCAACCTCAGCTGCTAAAAGGCTCCACCCGGACTCCTACGGGAGCCGATCTCCGCCCACGGCTTCAGATAAATTCCGTCCGGACTCCTACGGGAGCCGGACTCCGCCCCCGACTTCGCTTGCAGGTGAACTTCGTCCGGGCTCCTACGAGAGTCGAATCTCGCCTCTGACTTTAATTGCAGGTAGACCTCGTCCGGACTCCCACGAGAGCCGGACTCCACCTTCTACCCCGACTGCGGGAAGGCCTCGTCCGAGCTCCTACAGGTGCCGGACCTCGCTTCTGACTCCAACCGAACTTCGACCGACAAGTCTGGACCCCCTGGCAGGCTACAGTAACAGACAACACTGCTCCACTCCCTGCGGCGGACCCTACGCAGCTCCATTACTCCCTGACAGGCCGTACTAACGGCCACGATTCTGCTCCACCCCCTGCAGCGGATCCGGTGCGATTCCACCACTCCCTGACGAGTCACGACAACGGACGCCGCTCCACTCCCCGCAACTGATTCCACGTGGCGAGCTACGGTGATAGCCACGATTCCGCTCCACTACCCTTTGCAATAAATTCCTCCTGACTATGGGCGACCCACTACCAGATGGTTACGAACATCGCTATCAGTCTGTTGCACCCTCCGCCTATAAAAAGGGAGACCCCAGATACGTTATTCTCTAAGCTCTCATTTTTACCTAGAAACTCTGCTAAAATTTTCGTTCGAGCACTCCATTCTTGTTGAGGCAGAGAACTGACTTAAGCGTCGGAGGGTCTTGTCGGAGCAACTCCACCTCCGGTTTAGACTTCTTTTGCAAGTCCCGACGGCGACCGCGACTCCAGCTTCTCCGGCGTAAGCGGATTTTTGCACCAACAAGTATCTTTTCCCTCTGATTGTCATCATGAAGCACTACCGAGCCAGTTGTTGGCCTCCTTGCATTCTTCCATCTCATTGCTTGTCAAAAAATGGATGAGTAGATAATAAGTCGACACAACTGCTAGAAGCACATTTAGTGCCAGTTGGCCCAATATGATATTATAAGCCAAAGGCATATGGATGATGAGGAAAGTCAAGCACATAGTTGCCTGGTGAGGTTCTCACCCTATAGTGACTGGGAGGACTATCTCCCATCCACCTTCTAGAATTGTCAAAAAATCCTACCAAGGGGTATTTACCCTCTTCAATCGATCCATAGATAATTTTATTCGGAAGAATGCATTATAGAATAATATATCAGCAGAACTTTTATTATCAATCAAGACTCTTTTTACATCATTGTTTGTTATTATCATTGAAATGATAGTAGCATCATCATGGAGAGTTTAAATTCTCTTCACATTATCATCAGAAAAAGAGATAACATTATCATCCATTGCCTCTTCGAGATGTGCTCCAGTCTCCCCGACTCTCCAAAATTTGTAGCTCCCATTATCATATGAATTATGCCAATCGTTGGTTGATTGCTTGTCCCTTTATCGGCCTAGCTGGTCGATCACTGTATGAGCCTCACGGTCACTGACAAACTTTCTAAGATAGTTATGCCTTATCACAATCTCTATCTCATTCTTCAGCTAGATTCAGTCCTCTATATCATGGCCATGATCTCGAAGAAATCGATAGTACTTCTTATGGTTGCATGCCATGGGAGGGGTCTTCATCGGTCGAGGGCTCTGAAGGTATTTTTGCCCCTCAATCTCCATGAGGATCTGTGCATGGAGGGCCGAAAAAAGAGTGTAGCTATTGAAGTTATTGATTTTATAGACCAAACTCTTCAGTCTAGGGATCAGTTGTTGCTAGGGAGCTTTCTTCCCGATGTGGGTTCTGCTCAGCTCCTCCCAAGCTCACTTCTTCCAGGGGGCCTTCTTCTGTTGGCTTCTCACCGATTAGTCGATCCATCCTCCACCTGAGGGTATTTTAGTGCTTGAGTGAAGAGCTTGGAGTAGGTCTTTAAAAACTTCTTGTCTGGAGAAAAAGTCAACCTGGACCTTCATAGACCTCACTTAATGGCCGACATGGCTACTATTTCATTCAAATTATGGGTTTTCAAGGTGCCGGCATTGAAGCATGCCACATAGTCCTTCAGAGACTCCCCTTCCCACTACTAGCTCGAGAAGAGGCTATCAGAGTTTTGTGGCTGTTGAAATATACTATGAATTGCTTCTCTAACTGTTCAAAAGAATAGATCATATCCAGCTATAGACCCAAGTACCAGACCCATGCATACTTCTTTCTGATCAGAAAGCAAGACAGAGGAGGGCATCCATTGCCTCTTGGATTATCATGGGAGTCTTATAACTCTCAAGATAGTCGAATGGATCGGAGGAGCCATCGAAGGGCTCCAACTGTGGTATTTTGAACCAAGGGGAGATCGGTTCTTCCATGACCATCTTGGAGAAAGGAGGGTGCTGAATTTAAGGCCATCCGTCTGACCTCCATGGTCCTCCTGCAACTCACCAAGTCATCGATTGAGCTCTTAGAGCTTTCGATCATAGTCATCTAGTCGATGAGAATTGCTATGATGTTGTGAGTATCCTGGAGTTGAGTGTCCATCAGACAACCCAGATAGGAACCGACGACGCTTCTCTTGCTTTGAACCTTGATGTCAAGGAGAGGCTTGTCGGGTTGGAGGATCAAGGTGATGAGACTGTTAAGTAGGCTGGGATCATCAGTTGCGGCGGGATGGAGTAGTGGGAAGATCTTGCTCCTCAGACTGTGGTTGTTGCTCCACCACCGTCTGTTGGAGGCCTTGGATGATGGTCATTAAGATTTGTGCCTGTCGCAGCAACATGGCAAACTACTACTAGTATGCCACTATAATCGGATGGGAAAATGCAAGCTCAACTTGCTTAGTAGGATGTTCCTCCTACTATGAGGAATGCCAACCAAAGTTGGTCGAAGCATTCCTTGCTTTCATTCTTGCCATTTTCTCCTTTAAAGTTGATTTATCTTGGCCCCTACTTAGTGCACCAATTCTTTAAAGTTGATTTATCTTGGCCGCTACTTAGTACGCCAATCTATTGCTACTGAGCTTTGGTGGCATCGCATCAAGAGGTCGATCGGGTGTGCCCCAAAATGCAAGCTTAAGACTGGCAAAATATGATCCAACCCACCAATCTAACCTGTGTTCGACCTACTAAATAGATTCAAACACAGGTTAAGTAGGTTAAGTAGGTTTATGATCAAATATCTTGGCCGCTACTTAGTACGCCAATCAAACATATTTAATCTATTTAATATTCAAATCAGATTGAGTCAGATAACTTGTTTAATCTGTTTAACCTATTTAATCTATTTAATCTATTTAAGACCTATTTAATCTATTTAAAACCTACTTAATCGATTTTCAATCTGTTTAACCCAATCTATTTAATCTGTTTAGCTCGCTTAACCTGTTAAAAGTCTATTTAATCTATTTAATCTATCTTAATCCATTTAATAAATGGGTTAAGCAAGTCGGGTCAAGTTACTTGTTTAATAAACAGACCGGATTTTGATCAAAATTTTTGACCTATTTAATAAATAGGTCAGATTTGGATTGATGATTTTTAAATCTGACCTGCATCGATCCGATCCAACTCGACCCAATTGCTATCCTGATGCGAGCTACCCTCTACGATCAAAGGACCTACAAGGAAAATCCTCTTGTTGGAGTGTGTCGAACGGAGGATCTTCGGATGCCTAAGTCAATCAGAGCTTAAGAATAGTTGAAGGAGGAAGAAAGATGAGTGAGAGTGCTGGCCTCTTCCACCAAGAGTCGACCTTACCTAAGGGTCCCCTCTTTATCTCTTTTATATTGAGAGGGTGTTATAGATTGTTATGCTAGAATCTGATAGGCTGTCAGAGCCTATGAGGCCATGACCTAACAGGCCATTGGGATTTTTTCACTATCCCATAATCTGAATTGTTAGTTGCGGGTATTTATCATGGGTCATGCCCACTATCCGAAGGTTATTGGAGAATCCCAGAGATTGCTTGAACGGCCAAGTGGGCTAGGAACCTAGATTGAGGTTTTATCCAAGATCACTCACATAAGTCGTCGGATGCTATCGGTCAGATCCCGACCATGGGATCAGTAGCTGGCCAAGGTGAAGGTCAAATGGAGAGTGATCTTGTAGTGCTGCCTTGTCTTGAGAGACGGTCTAGTCTTATCGGGCCATTAGCAGGTGGTCGGCTTCGATCCAAGGAGAAGAGCTTGAGTTCAATAATTGCTAATCCCCGTCACAATTGCTGATGGTTGATGAAGGATGAGTTGACTCGGTAGTGATTTTAAATTAATTATACATATTAAATATGGATGAGTAAACATTATATTTGGATTTGTTGCTAATAGAGGTAAAGATATCTGTACAAGACCACATGTATGTATGTATGTATTATGCATATATGTATGTATGTTTGTATATATGGGTGTATCTGTGTGTGTGTGTATGTGTGTTTGTTTATGTATGTATATATCATGTATAAGTGATTTTGTTTTGCATGGGATGTGATGATCATTCGTCGCATGATTGCCTATATATATACACATGCACATGCAGACACCATACATTTTTTATTTTGGTTTGGAATAGAAATATGATACAAGTTCCTTTGAGATTTGGCAAAGAATATAGCATTAGATTATATTTATTTGGTAAGAATAAAATTAAATTTGGATGGTTGAGTAAGAAGGATTTTGGACTAGCCACATTATCATGGATTGGTAGTCATAGGTAAAGTGTAACACTTTGATTGCCATCACGGGCCACAGCATGGGATTATATATTACCACTCATAGGTCAAAGAGTGATACTTTGGTTTGCTGTCATGTGCTGAACTTGAGATTATAGATTGCAAGTCAGAGACCAAAGATTGGCATTTTAGTTTGCCTCACATGCCAAAGTGTAGGAATATGGATTGTTAATCACATGCCAAACTATAACATTTTTTAGTATCATTATAGGCTAAGGTTTGTGATTCTAAATTATCAGTCATAGACTAAAGCATAACCATAGATAGTCTAAAGATAAAAAGATAACAGTTGTTGAATCTGACCTTGCTAATCAGAAAAAAAGCAGATTAGTTATTATTTAATATATCTATTGAAACGAACAATTATTTTGATAATATATGATATATATTTCTTGAGTAGAACAATTATTTGATGATGTCTAACATGTAAATATGCATACCGATTTGTTTAAACAATGTTGGTTTGTTGGTATATGATTTAATGATACTTGCATTTATTCAAATATTTATTTTTTGCTATTTTTATCTTTACTTATTTATATTGATATATGCATGTGATTCTTGTTGAGCTGTTAATTCACACCACTTCTTCACTTTTTTTTTCAGGCCACAAGATACTTAGTAGTTGTCTTTGATTTGGGATTACTTGTGAGAGGAATAGTTAGAGCATCCCTAATACTAGTCAATTATCTGATGATTTGTAATTGGACAACTTTTGTTACTTGTTAATTGTGAGATATTTTATCTTGCTTTGAAATAAGGATTACATTAGTAATGCAGTGGTTTGTTCAATTTTAATGCTTTGCATATTTTTTGGGGCTTTATCTTAGAAGATATGCGTCCGTGTCACATACCCAGCTCAAGTGTTGGGTCGGGTTTGGAGCATGATTGGGTCGGTAAGATACACCGCCAAGTCAGATTGTTTAGGCCGGTTTTGCAATCTTTCGTAGAAAAATCTAACATACAGCTGGTGGCCAATTTGGTTAATTTTTATGATAAAAAATTAATTATTAATAAAGAGAATTATAGCAATATCCTTCTAACTTTTCGCAAAAGCTTTTTTTTTTAATAAAATCGGAGGGTAGCCACCCAAATGTATTCAAACATAAGATTATAAATGCATTCTTCCATTTTGCTAGGGAGGCAACCGAAAGAGAGGGAACAGCCTGACAAAACAGTGGACTCGATAGATTTGTACAGAGCACAGAACTTTAGATAGTTTCGAAGAAGGAAGTGAAAAAAAAATTAGAGAAGTTCGGAGAAACTAAGAGAAAAAAAGCATAGACGTGATCCACGTGCATGGCTTGCATGGACGAACGATTTAGAGCAGACACGTGTTCAGATAACTTGCTGCGGACATACGAAATCTTCCATTACAGAGAGCCATCCACTCCTTAAACAAGTGAGCAGCTTTTTGCAAGACAAGCCAAGGCGAGCTGGCAAGGAAATTAAAAAAATCTGTTGTTTCTTTCCTTCCACATGCACCAAGTTATTGCTAAGAACCAACAATCCCAAGCTGATCTTTTATCTGTCTGAGGGAGGCTAGGAAAATAGATTAAATTTAGCTGCTGTCAAACTATGGTTGCAAAAGAACAAATTAACATAAGATGATTTGTAGTTTCGAACACTTTGCTGCAGTTCGGATAAGAAGGCACCATCCAGTTCCTTTTCCTCAAATTTTCCACTGTGAGTATTCTATTGTTAATGCTTTGCCAATTGGATGTCTTGATTTTCTTTTATGGATGGGAAGAATCTAGTTTACCGAAGCAAAGAGACTTAGAACTCCATGGCTTAGGAAAAGGTAACAATCTCCCAATGTGAAAGTCTATTTTGAAGACCGTTTCCACATGGCTTTGTCATCGACCCGAGTAAGAATGACTGAGTTTAAAATAATTTGAAGGCAGGACAACTCTTCTTTACTTTGAGCATTTAGACAATACAAACTCGGATTGGCAGCACCAAAATGCTCTAGGAATGTGGCAATAGAGACTCCCTGATCATCATCTAAGGCAAATAAAATAGGGAAAAGCATCTTAAGCGGGTCTACAGTAGCCAGTTATCATGCCAAAAAGTGATTTGATCTCCTTTATGTTGGATGAAGGAAGAGCTAGAAAAGAACTAATTCTCGTATTTCATAACATTCCTCCAAGAGAGTGAAGCCTTCCTGCTTGCTTCTGATAAGCATTGACTTGGTGCCTTCTTTTGAAAATAGAGCTGATAAATTAATTTTCACCAACATAAATGGGGTTCATTGTAATACCTCCACCACCATTTGGTAAGAAGGCATTGATTCATGAGTTTGATGTAAATGATATCCAATCCACCAAAATATTTTGGTCTGCATGAGTAATCCCGTCTTATTAAACTTTGACCACCATGTTACTTTTGGTGACCTCGCCAAAAAAAACTTCTCGATGATTCAATCATCTGAATGGTGGAGGAAGGTATCTTGAAGATGGCGATCCAGTAAGTGGGACTTGCACCCAAAACAATATTTATTAGAAGTGGTCGTCCCGCCATAGAGAGTAGGCATCCTTTCCATGCCTCCGGTTTCTTTTCCAGCTTATGCTCCAAAAAGATCTAATCATCTCTTCATGAAGTTCTATAGTGAAGCAAGAAACCCAAGTATTTCATTGGGAAGGATGAGAGTGAACATCCCATAATTTTTTAGAAGCCCAAGCTAATGTTTTGATTGAGGCCCAAACCGATGATAGAGCTCCTAGAGAAGTTAATTTTCAAGCCACTGACGAGGTCGAAGGAGTAAATCAAAAATTTGAGGTTTCTGATGGAATGCTTTGTGGCTTTACTGAATATGATAGTGTCATCCAAATATTGGAGACACATGAGATTACTTATTGTTTTGGGTGAGCCAATGCCTACAACAAAGTTATTTGAAGAAGTTAATAATAATATTTGATTTAAAATGTCAGCCACAAGAATAAAAATGTATGAAGATAAGGGTTCTCCCTGTTTGAGCCCTCGGTCGGCCATGATCCATCGCATGGGTTCTCCATTGATTAACATCACAAGCTTACTAAAAGATTATATAGAGGAAACCAGGAGCACCACTTAGGTCCAAACCCTCTGGCTTTCAGTAAATCTAATAGAAGGCTCCAATCTACATAATCAAAAGCCTTATGAAATCTACCTCCAAACAATTCCTTTCTGCTTGGATTTTTTACAGTGGGTTATGACCTCTGATGCTGAGAGGATACTATGTCTAATAAATCTTTCTTTGATGAATGCTAATTGGGAAAAGAAAATCAACTGATCAATATGATAGGAGAGCCTATTACTTAGCATTTTTTAGATGATTTTCATAATGCCTTGGAGAAAGCTAATGGGACAGTAATCAGCAACTGTTAAGCAATCATACTTCTTTGGGACGAGAGCCAGGAAGGTGTAATCAAGTCTTGATAAATCGATTGAGCCCTCATGCAAACCTTCGAATATTTTGTAAATATCATGTTTGATCAAAAGCCAATACTGTTGATAGAAGGATACTAGGTAGCCGTCTGATCCTAGTGCCTTATCCTTTGCTAGGCTGAAGACTATTGTCAAGATTTTCCTTCGATGAAAGATCGGTCGAGATTGGAGAGATTCACAGATTTTTTCTAATAGAGAGCATCCTAGTTTATTCTAAAATCAATGGGAGCTGCTTTACTGAAGAGCTCCTTATAGTAAAGAGTGAAAGATGTTTTGATGTCATCAACATTATCAACATTTTCAAGGATTCTTCCATCGAATTCCATCCTACTAATGGTCCACAAAAACTACTTATACCCCAAAACTTCTCATTTTTTTCAATTAGAATACATAACTTAATTTTTAGTTGCCATGTAGCGAAACTGTCTAACTCGATTAGGATCCGTAAACATGTGATTGTCACATGACATAAGCACGGACATAACATTCTATTAATACCCTTCCTGGCCAGATTAGAAGTGGGGTTAGTTTTTTGGTGGGAAGGGAAGAAGATCATGCAGTGATCATATGTGACTCCTCCCATTCCTCTTTCTTTCTTTTCAAATCAGGGTTTTGCCCAATCTAGTTGAGTCCAGTGAAGACAGAGAGGAGGAAAGAGTGGAGAGACACAGAGGAATCTGAAAAGCTCCCCACAACGCTAGAGCTCCTCCATGGCTTTGTGTATGAACTCTGGCCAAAGTTCCCATCAAAATCTTCCTGTTTGCCTATGGGTTGAGGCTCCATTTGAAGACCTTATGAACCTAATTAATTCCCAACGGTAGTTCTATGGGTCCTCCATGTACAAGGTAAGGGGCTCATTGATTTGTAGCTAATTTTCCAATCAAAAAGTCAGACAAATCTCTTGAATATGTTAATGCAGATAAGAAGAGGATGTATATCAATGGCATGATTCTCTACCATCATCATGCTCTAGAGAGATCATCAGCAAGTTGATGAAAGATAAAAATCTGGAAAATGAGATCCGAATCTGCAGATCGAGGAAAAGTACTTGACATGGTGCGTGGTTGCTTCCTGGGTGATCACAAGAGGTGCGTTGGCACTAGAGTGGAGAGTTAAAAAGTGGAATGGGAGGGTTAGCATGAAGAATTTGACCCCATAAGCACCTGTAGATGAAGCAATCAAGGGAGGGGTTTCTAAAACATCGATCAGGGATCCAAGTGTCACTATTGTGAACTTATGGGGTCCATTTGTAATATTTTGAGAATGTAGTGAATGGAACTGTTTTCAATCTGTTGCCAGCTCTATTCTTACTCTCTAGTATAAATGGCACATAACAACTTTTCTGATGTTATAGAATCATATTTTAGCCGTTAGAGAATCCTTGTAATATATTAAGAATGCGGTGAATGAAAAATGCTTAAAACCTGGTACTAGCTATGTCCTTATCTCTCATATTGATATATCAGAGTGCCACTTTTCTATCATCATAGAATCACATTTCATTCACTAGTGAATATAGGTTGCTTTTGGGGTCTAAACATATATACAATAAACTTTTGGGATCCAAGTGTTATAATTGTAAACTTTTGGTGTATGTATGCAATTTTTTAAGAATGCAATGAATGGAAATGCTTGCTATTTGGAGCTAGCTATTTCCTTATTTGTCATGTTTAAATACTTTTGACATAGTAGAATCATGTTTCAACCACTAAAGTTGATATTTAAGGATACTAATTGATACTTCAAGGCACTCTAGATGATACTATTGTTCAATACATTTTTTCTGTGCATTCTAATATTTAAGGATATGTGGTTTATGGAATCATATTTCAATTTATGAAACCAGGTTATAGAATCACATTTTAGTTTATAAATTATTGATCCTATGATTGATTTTGATGATCATCAAAATTTGAATATTTATGATTCTAATAATGTATTTCGAGATTGGATATAGGAATTTCTAGGTGCTTTAATTGAAGAATCAATCTATGAAAAAGAACTTCTCAAAAGAAGCTAAATTAAGAATTTCAAAAAAGATTTTTCAAGTTTCAGACTTAGTGGACTCGACCCCAGGAGGTTAGAAACCGACCCTTACACTGAAATAAGCTGAAACAGAAGAGATTTTAAATTTCAGACTGATCAAGAGACGACTCTAGAAAAAAGAGTCAACTCTGGCACGCTGGAACAGGACTGGCATGGACTCTAGTTGACTCATGCATAGTACGAGCCGATTTTCTTAGAGAAAATATAAAGCTGATTTTCAGATCCTGTAGCCGAGTCGACTCATACAGAGTTCGAGTCGACTCGTGGGTAGATGGAGTAAACCTCTTAAGAATTGAAGTCGACCCTAAGCACAGGAACAAGAATAACGGCTAATTTTCTACACTTTTTTGGTTGATAATCCCGTAAAATCAATTGAATTCGTTTATAATCCTGGATAAAACAAACGTTCTTTAATTAGGCTGATTATAGTGAAATTTTTAAAGGATTCTTGGAGAATGGACGTAGATGTAAGATTGCACCGAACCACTATAAATTATTTTGTATTTGTGTTATGCCTTCTGCTCTCTTATTTCACTTGCCTTATTTCATTTTAATTCTTATATAGTTTTACTTATTCCACTGCTATATATGGCTTACACTTCATAAATACAAAAATTAGTTTAATTTAAATCACATATTTGTTTAAATATTTATTTAGTTGAAATTTTTGAAAGAACCCAATTCACCCTCTTGGGTTGCTACTTTTCTGGCTTGAGTATCAAAAATTAAGAAGAGATTTTGCAGGTATCCCAAACATCCAAAGGCATAAAAGGAGCAAATTTTTGAAAATGGATGCTTTGGACTTAAAGTGAATAGATGACGTTGTTTGATGAAAGAAAAACCTATTCTCTCATCATATCATCATTGATTGCTATAATTATTGAGTATATTTGATTGATTTTGCTGATTTATTAATGTTTATAATGATCATACTCGATGACTTGAATGTATTGATTTTACTTCAATTTCAAAATCAATATACTCTTCTCTATGTATCATTTTAAATTGTTATGATCATAAGTTTTCTTCAAATTCAGCATGCCTTTTTAACTTTCCATATTACATTATTAATTGAGAAACTTAAATTAAAATGAGCTTGATTGGATTTGAAATTATTTGAGTACAAAACTTACAAATTAACTCTTGACATTATCATAAGACATATGATTATGAAAGTTAAGAAGATTTTTCAAGTTTCAAACTTAGTAGAGTCGACCTCAGGAGGCTAGGAGCCAACCCCTGCACTGAATGGATTGAAACAGAAGAGATTTTGAGTTTCAGACTGAGGAGTCGATTCCAGAGAAAAAGAGTCGACTCTGGCACGTTGGAATATGACTGGTATGGCTCAAGTCGACTCATACACAGTATGAATCGATTCTCTTAGAGAAGACAGAAAGCTAATTTTTTCAGATCTCATGATCAAGTCGACTCATGCAAAGTTTGAGTCAACTCGTGGGCAGATGGAGTCGATCTCTAAAGAATTGGAGTTGACTCCAAGCACAGAGAACAGCAATAACGATTAGTTTTCTATACTTTTGATCAATGAGTAGTTTTAATTAAGTCCTAAAATGATTTCTTCTTTAATATTCAAATTATATTTTTTCTCCTTATTTTTCATAATTAATACCAAAAAATTTATTTTTCTTAATTCTCTCTCTTTGTCATTCAAATTGTGCATATTCAATTAATTTCAAGAAAATAAGCTCTACATTTTTCTCTCCTTTAGTTTTATGAATATAGCATATACACAATCAAACAAGTATTCAAAAATAAGCATCAAATAAATAATTACACATTGAATTTTCATAAAAGGATCAACTTTCATTCATTGATTTCAAAAAGGTAATTACAGAAGTGATTACAAAAGTCATAAACATCAAAAGTCCAAAATGTATGCCATATACATTTGTCAAAATGAAGGATTGCTAGGAAAATTAAAGCTCTACAAGATAAGTCCTAACATCCTATAAAGGTGGATTAATGAAATCCTAGGTAGAGGGTCCAGACTGAGATAGTGAGGGTAGACAAGTATCTCCAGATGGCTGCCTCTGAACATCCGCCCTTATAAAAATGATCGTTTGAATAGATTTGGCTGTCTCCTCTCTGAGTAAAAATATAGTCTCTGACATATAGCTCTGAATCTCGGCACGAACTATATCCATGATCCATATGGAGACCCTCTCAATAAGTGTGCATCCTCATCTAGTTGAAGGATGGTCTATCTGAACTCTCTGGACAATTAAAAACTGTCTCTACCTAAGCTACTAATGGCTCCTTAGATCTAATATATACCATAGGAATAGCTATCGGAGCCTCACCCTCATCTGAATCATCATCCTATCCTTCTCCCCTACGAATCCAACAATCATCAATCTTCTGAAAATTCATCCATCGCAGTGATCCATCAGTGTATGTGTCAGTATGCATGAGAGTTATAGTAGTCTTCTCCTCAACATCTACCCCATACTTTTAAAAGATAAGAGTCAAAACCATACCATAGGATAGAGGGGCCCTTATCCTGCCTGCAGCATCCTCCATATATCTGATCATCAGGACTGCCAAGCTTAGGAGAATCTCTTTGATCACATGATACATGACGGAAATGTCAAGTCCTGATACAAAATCAAATCTTCCATCTTTGGGAAGAAAATCCAATTCGCCATGTGATGTAGGAGGCACATTTTAGTACTAAGCCGGTTTGCTCTCACCTCCTCTAATTCATTCAAAATCTCTCTACCCAAAATATATTTCAATCCAATTGATTTCTTTTCTAATTTATCTGATGTGCCCCCCTCTGTTCTCATTTTTAAGGTTCTAGCAAAATGTTCTGCATCCAACATAATCTGGATACCTCTAACCTCGGTTTCTATAATATCATGTCCCGATTTCAAGTTTGCATTAAATTCTCTTACTAGATTGGGATAGGTCAAAATGTCAAGTGAATACAAAAAATCTCAATCTTAAGTTTTTAATTTTCTGTCCAAATGAGAAACCCTCAGTCTCCAAAAAATCAAAATCTATTTTTCTTCCCATGCATACCACCCTAGGATAGGAAGTAGACCTAGAGGAGGTTACCCACAGAGGAGGTGCTGATGGTGGCAGAAACGATGCTGCAACCCTCTGAGACGACTGTCTTTGATCACTCCTCTGCTTTGAATGGCATTCACGGATAGGAAGAGTTGGAGACGAGCTAGGTCTAGAGGGTTCCATGCGGGGATGCATCGTCCGACATAAACTGATACCTAAGGGTATGCAGCAATACTTAAGTATAAACAAATGATTGAAACTCAGCATAAATGAAATGTCCAAGATTGCTGATATTTAACCTCACATTCTACTATATATCATTGATAATTAACATATCTTAGACTTAGCACAAATGAAATAAAAGTATCACAAATGACTAAAAAATATCATGGACTCAACTGTGCCAGATATCATAAATACTTAACCCTTCTTTTGATACTTAATACTTTATGTGGTAGCCCAAAATTTCATCCAAAAAGACTAATCAGAAAGTACTATGTACTATTTGGATAAAATTTTAGATTGTGACAAATGGTATCAGAATTGTGAAGATCTGCATAGATATTTATTTAATCCTATATCGATTATTTACTAGGAAGATCTTGGATATTTATGTAAGACCAAATGAATCCAAATAATATCTTTCAACTAATCTTTTTAGATAAGATCCTAAATTTTATCAAATGGTATCAGAGCTGCCCAAGCTGTAACCCATATAAACTAAGGGACATTACAGCATGAATTGGCTGATCATAGATCGATCATGATGTTTATAAATAAATTTATATGGATTTGGATCCTTAACCTGACGAAGATGCCAGGGCATAAATAGGAGTATATTACAGATATTTATTTAGTCACATATTGATTATTTGTTGAGAAAATCTTGAATACTTATATAAAATTAAAGAATCCAAATAATACCTTTCAACTAGTCTTTTTAGGTAAGGTCGTGGGTTGCTACACTTTATCACATGACTGAAACACCATTTTCAAACTATATAACAAATCAAAAAGCATGACAAATAAAACATCATATAAATGAAACATAAAAGTTTCACATTCAACCATGCCATCGCATTCACCATTACGTAAAAGTTTCATATTCACCATTACATTAAGATGTGCCATATACTAAAAGTAACACAACTATATCAAATATTATAGATGGTACTACAAACCGTGACATTCAGTTCCACAAAAATGGTATCAAATGGTAGAAAAGATGGACAAAATGGTATCAAATCCACCAAGGAGGCCTTTAGGAGGGCTAACTCTAACTTGATGAGGCCGATGCTGCTGCTAATGCTAATGATGTTGCTGCTGCTGATACTAGTGCTGATATTGTTGTTGGTGGTGCAGATGCAACTACTGCTAGTGGGACTGGATCTAATGCTATAGCTATTACTGGGGCTAGATTTGATGCTATTGTTGGTGCTGAAGCCAAGGCTATTGCTGTTTAAGAGGAATGACTCTTGGAAGCTACTGCTAGTCTACGTAACGCACTTCTTGTTGTCTCATGGTGCCCCCTCCATGCAATCTTGCAAGATGCACTCCACCAACATGGGAATGGAGGTTGGCACTACTAGTCTCCTACTAATCCTATAGTAGGTTCCATATCTCCATGGGGTGCTTCCAGTGTGCTACTGCTGAGGAGGCATGGTTGGGCTTTTTTACAGCCTAAGAACTCAAACACAAGTAACCATGGCACAATATGTTGCATAGGCATTTACCATAAAGCAACACATTTACCCTAAAGTAAAATGGTTCAATGTACCCTGGGTTCATCAAATGTGTCGCATTGTTGGTCAGAATGTGTACCTAAAATTGGAAACCATGTGTTACTATTTTTTTTCCAGGAATCAAATCCTTAAAATGGTGTAGCATTGCTTACCTTTTTTTGTTTTTTTTGGCGATTGTAGCATTGCTTACCTTTCGGGAGTTGTCCCGTTGTATTCTTCCTCTCTTGGCCTTCCCTGACCTACTGGCTACCTTGGCTTTTTACTAAAGGAACCCTCCCCCCACTTGTTTCCTGGAAGGTATGTCCTTCTTGCATATTCTGGTATATGGCCCCACTCTAAACAATTGCTAGATTTGAGAATGGAGCCACTTCTTTTGATTCTATGCAGGTTCTGCACTTCATCCTCCCCTCTTCTTCTGCACTTGTTTGGCCTACCAGGAGGCCTTCTTAGTGGGGGTGCAACTACTAAATCAAATTGTGAGGGCTCCCAAAACTAAAGACTAACCACAAGCTTAATAACTAGCTCATAGGCTTTGAAGAATATATCCCTAGCATACTAGCGGTGTATAAAATCCTCTACCTCTTTCCTTGAAAAAATGATAGCTGCAATTGCATGACATAGAAGGTTCTGACGAAATCAAACTTCCAACACCTACAAATTCCTCTCTAAGTCAACTATAAACGCACCATCTAGATGATCAACCTTGAAACTGCCCTCACCATCTCGTATAATGTAGCAATTCATAGCATGCAGCTTAGCTAACTCAATCTTCTTTTAGATATTAGGAGGTATTGGACCTCCATACCTCTATATAGCTTGCCTCTTAGCTTAGAACTATTGCATAAGAAGCCTTCTTATAGCCTCTAGCAAATTTATAATAGGCTTGTCCCTAGCTTCCATAATATAACTATTGAAATATTCACATATATTGTTCAAAATTATATCACACCTAAAAAAAAAAAAAAATACACAACAAACCATCAAAGGTTAGCATGTTATGATTAGTGAGGTCAATATGCTAACGCATAAAGTTAAATAAGTCAATCTCACATCTTGACCTAGGGCCAAATATCTGTCTACACCATAAAATAAATCCTGTCAAAGCAACCATTCAACTATTTTTGGATCCAAATCAGCCACAACTTTCACCTTAATCTAAAACTCATGGGTAATGCAAGATCTTGCAACTGCATACAATGCATCTTTAAAGTTCTTGCCCTCGTATAATTGTTTAAAGTTGACATACAAATACCTCACACAAAATCTATGATCAATATTTGGCATGGAGTTAACTATCTCCACCAATCCCTATCAAAAAAAATTATAGAACAAACCAAACAAGGTTATTATTTTATGACTAGTGAGGTTAATATGATAAAAATAAGTAAGCATCACCTTCTGCATATTTGATTTAAATGTCCATCTTTTTTCCTCCATCATCCATGTATCTCTCAAAAGATTAGTAATGTTTGGTATAAAATACCCCCAGCCGAAGTTTGTAAAAAGCCGACCCTTCCAGGACTTTTCCGACTTCCGACCTTGTGTGGCGTCTTTCTGAACCCCCTCGACCGTCCGAGCTTCTATAATACCATCCGGACTTCTCTAATAATGAGCTTCTCCATTCATTTACCGGACTGCTCCAAACGCCCTCTGAACTCCACCATCATCCGATGTTCTACAGTGATCAACTATTCTCCGAATCCCTTCCAGACTTCTTCCGGCCACGGACGACTCTGCTCCGAACTTCTTTCGGACTTCGTCAATATCCGAGCTTCTCCGATAACAAAATTTCTATAGTAACCAGACTCCATCCAAGTTTCTATGACGGTCGACCGCCTTCTGGATTCCATCCGAGCTCCTACGAGAACCGGATTTCAGCCGAACTCCTACAGTGGATGGATCCCAGACGAATTTTGACAATGGAAGGGCTCCACCAGCCGGATCTCTACTCTGAACTTCTATCGCAACCAGTCTACTCTGAACTCCTACTGCAGGTGGCCTACTCCGGATCTCTACTGTAAGCGAATTCCATTCGAGCCTCTACTGTAAACAAATTTCTTCCGAACTTCTATTACAGGTAGACTTCAGTCGAGCTTCTTCGAAGCTGGATCCCAGACGAGCTTCTACAATGGGACAGGTTCCACCAGCCGGATCACTACTCCGAGCTTCCACAACAACCGATCTTCGACCGAGCTTCTGCAATAAGCGGCCTCCTTTCGACCTTCTGCAAGAACCGGACTCCGTTTGAACTTCCATAGCGGATGGATTCCGGACGAACTTCTACAACAGACGGGCTCCAGCAGCTGGATTTCTACAACGACAGATCGCCTCCGGTGTCTGCCGAACCTCCCCAGCCATCAACCTTCAATAGCATCAGCCAGATTTCAACAACGCCATCCAGACTTCCACAGGATCCCCAGACTCCTCCAGCAGACGAATCTCCCCAACGCCATCCGAAGTCCACCGCCGGCCAACCCTCTACCAGATTCTTCATGAAACCAGACTTCTCCAACAGAAAGTCTCCATCCGAGCTTCTACAGCAGATGGTTCCCGCCTGCAGCATCAGTGCTCTAGGCACCCAACAATAGTAGACCCGTCACAACCTCGAAAACATCCGAGCTTCTCTTAGATCGATGAGATAGAGAGCCATTCCACTCCATCAGACATCCCAACCGAGCTTCAGCCGACAGATCCGAACTCTCTGGCAAGTCACGACAATGGCTGCTACCCTACTCCACTCTCTGTGACGGATTTCGCGTGGCTCCACCACTCTCTGGCAAGTCACGACAATGGCCGCTACCCTACTCCACTCTCTGTGACGGATTCCGCATGGCTCCACCACTCTCTGGCAAGTCGCGACAACGGACACCACTCCACTCTCCGTAACAAACTCCACGTGACCCTGAACGACCCCCTGATGCCACTACTCTCCATAACAAACTCCGCGTGGCCCTGAACGGCCCATTACCAAGCGGTTACAGACGTCGCTGTCAATCAGTTACGCTCTCCGTCTATAAAAAGGGACCCCCAGATACGTTCTTCTCTAAGCTCTAAACTCTATCTCGAAACTCTGCTAAAATTTTCACTCGAGCACTCCATTTCTGCTGAAGCAGAGTACTGACTTGAGTGTCGGAGGATCTTGCCAAAGCACCCCCAACTCCGATTTAGACTTTCCTTGCAGGTCCCAGCGGCGGCCGCGGTCATCTCGACTCCAGCTTCTCCGGCTTCGGCGAAATTCTACACCAACAAGTAATAAATCAACTCCAACCATCCTTATTCTCGGCCTCCAATACTACCTATACAATAAGAAAGATGTCATCATTCATATCTCTCTCAATAGTGGTCCACAGCCATCTTCCTATGGCACCCTTCAAGTGGCACCTACCCAAGCCAATAATTGGTCTACATTTATTCCCCTCTTATAAACATCAATGCAAATATATAACCTTGGAAAGATGGGTTATGAAAGAAAATCGGTAATTAAAAGCATGCATTTTTAAAATTTTTATAGCTGAAGATAGTAGATTAAACATTTTAATCTCCTACACATACTTTAGATCAGATCTAAACTACTTTTTAAAGATCTATGACATGAAATTTTTGCATACAAAAATCTAACATAAAAAAAATTTACATCGATCACATCGATGCCCTACATCAGATCTAACCGTTAGATCTAATCGGATGAGTTCAAAACTCATTACCATTGCACGGATCGATGATCGCCACTACTGATAGATATGGTATGAGATTCTTCCTGATGTCGAGTAGCCGTATAGATCGTCCGAACTCTACAGGTCATCCACTCGAAGCTCTGATAGGATCATCCTTTTCGAGAGTGCTAGCTCATATCGAAGGCTCTGGATGGCTAATTCAAGCTCCTTCTTTTGGATTATCCGGACTCTTTCAGATCAGAAGATGGAGCTTTACGAAGAGGTGATTGTGTGGGAGATTGGAACAAGACACTCTTATATTTTTCTCTCACACAAAATCTAAAATTGAAACTCTAGAACCCATCCTAGACCTCACGCCCAAAGAGGAAGGACTCTACCTCTATTTCTCATGCACAGAAGCCCGCCCCCTCTCTGTTTCATGCCCCCTCTCTCTCAGAAGGATTTTTTTATGATAAAATTCAACCTCTTTGTCACACAAAATTGAGAGGAATTTAAGATGGGCATGGAGAAGAGATTAGATAAGGATAAGTGGTTCAAAAAAATTTAAATTCAAATCATTTTGAATTCAAACCAAAATCATTTTGTTCTTATCCAAGTAGGGCGTCAGAAAAGCTGAGGCGTGAGACATTTCTCATGCCATTCCCTTCTCAAATTGTCGCATAAAACTCAGCCTTCCAAAGGTGGTGGCGCCAAGGTAAGGATAAAGATAAGTATTAGTTTGTTTTCAAGTCAAATTCAAACCCTTTGAATTTGAATGATTAACCAAATTTATCCTCATCCAAATGAAACCAAAGAAGAGATGACAAAGCACTTCTAGACATGAAAAAAATTTACACAAGAACAAATTTCATGCATAGAGAAAAGTGGTCGGCATTTAGGAAAGAGTCCAACTTGATTTGGACTCCAAGTTTAAATCCAAATTCAAACCATTTGAACTTAGATTTTAAACCAACTAAGTCCTAATCCAAAGAGGATCAGAAAGTGGGCGACATTCACTTCTAGATGTGGAAAAAAATTCACATAAGAACACTTCTTGCATGGAGAAAAGAAGAGAGTAGTGATGAGATGACGCATGGTCTTGGTTCAAATTAATTTGAACTTAAATTTTATCTAATTAGGTTCTTAACTCAATCAAATTAGGTTAGACCCAATTAGACCACTGAACCTAATCTTATTAGGTAACAAATAGCCTCGATTAAATCCTAATCAAATCAGAAATTAATCGAGCTCAAGTTTTAATCAAATCAGAAATCGAACACCATTCACGATTAGGTCATCTTATAATCTAATCAGATCAAACCAAATTAAATCTAATTTAATTAGATTTGATCCAAACCTTAATATTCAATCAAATTGAGCTAATTAGCAATCCAATCACTAATCAATCCTCCTACAATTCACCAACAATTAGTAAATTAATTTATTACAATTTTTACGCAAGACTACTCATCAATCGAATTGATGATTATACCTTAGAATGATTCTCAATCGTCGATCAGCCACATGATCAGTCAGAGACTTCTTTTAAATATGACTCCATAAGTTCGAATCTAAACCGGTAGCATAGGAACAATCTTCTTATACCAATCAAAGTGACCATCCAGTAATAGTGTCCGACGTCTTGATAGGTCGAAAGATTGCAAAGCAATATTCAAGAACCTATTGGTATATGATTACCGTATAATTCATCCTTTTGACCCAAATGCTTAAGATGATCTAGAATTTAACTGTCAACCCTGAAAAGATCATCCGTATTGTACTTTAACTTTTCAAATCCATCACATGGATTATCCCAATTGAAATTTTACGAAATTGAAACACACTGATGCATTAACTCCAATTAATTCAGAGGGATCAATTCTATCTTGACTCATACACCGACTTCGCAAGTTCTTGACTGTGCCTAAAAATCTTTCATCATTGAATTAAAAATTCAAATAATCCAGCACTAAAGCACAGTGAGTTGCTTGTAAGTCACCGTGGTGATTTCAAATCATAGGGACACTTATATTCATATCCTTCGCGAGCTACTCTTGACAGCAGAGTGCTCGGCAGTTGATCACGTTCAGTGAGATGTACCCCTACATCTCACTTACATGCCATGCCAGTATCTCCACACTCCTTGATTAAGAGGACAACCAAAGCACATCGCACACAATGACCTATACTTGATATAGCTATCATCCTGATAATAGCATATCATTTAGCCATGAACTAAGATTTAAGGACTAAATGATATATCCTCCTATATCGATTCAAATAGTCCTAAGAACTTCATCACAATACAGGAGTTCAAATAAGACGTACACAGAATGATGAAAAAATTAAATAATATTTATTATTTTAATAATTTATGTATAATTACAATAATTAGCTCAACCGTCAACGGACTGACGATTGATTTTGGGACACAATTCTCAATAACTCTCACTTAGACTAAAGTCAATCGGTACAGTATCGTATACCCATCTTTGATTTATAATCTTTGAACTCCTTGACATAGAGGGCTTTAATAAATGAGTCGATCAGATTCTTCATTTCATCGATCTTCTGAAACTCGATGTCACCTCGATCCACGATCTTTCAGACCAGATGGTAGCAGCGTAGAATGTGCTTGGTGCGCTGATGTGACTTTAGTTTCTTTCACTTGAGCAATGGCGCTAGCACTATCACAGTACAACAAGATAAGGCCATCAAGGGAGGGTGCCACTTCGAACTCGTCGAGGAACTTTCGTAACTATACAGCTTTTTTTACAGCATCGGATGTCGTGATATATTCCACCTCACAAGTAGAGTCGGCTACGGTGTATTGCTTGAAACTCTTTCAGCAGACTGCTCCACCGTTCAATGTATAAATGTATCCCGACATGCTCTTACTGTCAGCATGATTTGACTGAAAACTGAAGTCTGTAAACTCCATAAATTTTAAATCGATTTCTCCATAGATAAACCACTGATCTTTAGTATTTCTTAAATACTTAAAGATGGTATTTACGACCTTTCGGTGATTTTCACCTGGATCAGACTGGTATCTGCTCACTACCCATGGTGAGTATGCCACATTCGATCTCATACATGTCATAGCGTACATAATATATCCTACTACTGAAGCTTATGAAATTCTACTCATATGCTCTCTTTTTTGAAGAGTTGTCAGACAATCACTCTTCGAGAGAGAAATTTTTTGACCTATCAAAAAATAGCCTTTCTTAAAATTCTTCATACTGAATCGTTTCAGCACAGTATCAATATGCATGGATTGAAATAATCTAAGCAATCTCTTAGATCTATCTCCGTAGATCTTTATCCAAAGGATATAGGATGCTTCTTCCAAATTCTTCATGGAGAACTGTGATGACAACCAAACCTTTATTCTCGATAATGCAAGAACGTCATTTTTGATTAAGAGAATGTCATCCACATATAAAACAAGAAATACTACCACAGAATTATTGACCCACTTGTACATGCAGGATTCTTCTTCATTCTTAATGAAGCCATACGTTCTGATCACTTTATCAAAATGCATGTTCCAACTCCAAGATGCCTGTTTAAATCCATAAATGGATCTCTGAAGCTTGCATACCTTAAACTCATCTATGAATATGAAACCTTCAGGTTGTATCATATACACTTCTTCTTTCAGCTCTTCATTTAGAAATACTATTTTTATATCCATTTGTCAGATTTCATAGTCCAGATATGTTATTATCGCAAGCATAATCTGAATGGACTTTAGCATTGCGATAGAAGAAAATATCTCGTCATAATCAATACCATAATGCTGACGATAATCTTTGGCAACCAGATGGACTTTATAGGTCTCCACCTTTCTGTCTGCGCATCTCTTTCTTTTGAAGATCCACTTATACCCTATGAATTTTATCCCTTCAGGTGGGTCAACCAATGTCCATACATTGTTGACCTTCATGGACTCCATTTCAGATTTCACGGCTTCAGTCACTTATCGGAGTCAGACCTCTGCATTGTATTCATGTAGGTGATCAGTCCTCGTTGTTCTCATTGAGTTCAACTGGATCACCGTCTCGGACCAAGAAACCGTAGTATCTGTCTGACTGACGCGGTACTCTATCGGATCTCTTCAAAGATGTCTCTACAACAGGTTTCGAATTTAAACTAATCTAATCTGACCTATGGGTTTACTAGATTGTATCGGTTCTTCTATCGATCGAACTTCATCAAATTCAATCCTAGAGGCATTAGTTCCTTCTCCAAAGAACTCTTTTTCCAAAAACACTGCCCTATTACTGACGAACACTTTTTGTTCATCAACAAGATAGAAGTAATATCCCTTGATCTCTTTTGGATACCCTATAAATAGATATTTATCAGATCTAGGTCCAAGCTTATCCGTTTTCAAACGTTTGACATAAGTCGGACACCCCCAAACCCTCAGGTGAGAGGATACTGACTTACGCCCTATCCATATCTCATATGGTGTTTTACTTATGGACTTATTTAAAATTTTATTTAGAATATAACAAGCTGACTCGAGTGCATATCCCCAAAAGAAGATCGGTAGACTTGCAAAGTTCATCATGAACCAAATCATATCTAACAGGATTCGATTTCTCCTTTCCGACACATCATTATGCTGTGGTGTTTCAGGAGAAATCCACTGCGAAAGAATTCAATTCTCTTCTAAGTATATCAGAAACTCACTAAAGAGATATTCATCTCCTCTGTCAGACTGAAGAGTTTTAGTACTCTTTTCAATTTATTTTTCTACTTTATTATGAAATTATTTGAACATTTCAAATGATTCAGACTTATGTGTCATTAAATAGACGTGCCCATACCTCGATAGATCATCTGTAAACATAATAAAATAATAATACCCATATCTGACACTCGTGTTCATGGATCCACATACATCAGTATGTATCAGACCTAGAACTTCACTGGCTCGCTCATTTTTTTTAGTAAAAGGTGACTTGATCATTTTTCCAAGAAGATAGGATTCACAGATTAGAAGTGATTTACAACCACTGACTTCGAAGATTCCCTCTTGAGTCAATCTATTTATTCTGTTCTTGTTAACATGACCTAACATACAGTGCCAAAGATAGATATCGGTGACATCATTAATTCTAAGAAATTTACCGAATGTATACATTATACTAACAAGTTGTAATAATATATAAATTCTATTGTTCAGCTGTCTATTCATCACATTAACACCATTCATAATGATATTAAAAATATTTTTTTTATTAAAATCTCATAACCGTACATGGCTAAAAGATCTACAGAAATAATATTCAATAAAAATGAAGGACAAAAGTGATATTTACTAAGCACAATTACATTGGACTTGAATACAAGCTTAATAATTCCTAATGCTAGAACTGAAACTGATCTTCCATCTCCAATATTAAGGAATCTTTCGCCTTCTTCAAATTTTTTATTGACCTGCAGACCCTGCAATGAATTACAAATATTAAAAAGACTTTCAGTATCTAACACCCAAGTAGTAGATCACAAATTAAGAAATTATAAGATGTTATCACATAATTATCTTGTCCAACAATAACTTGCTTCTTTCTCAATCTGTTCGGATCTAGAGAGATAATATACTGAGGACAATTTCTCTTCCAGTACCCTTCTTGCAGTAGAAGTATTTCATCTGACTCTAGTCGAACTGAAATTTCTTGATCTGATTGAGCTTGGGTGCCCCAGCACTTTGCACCTTCTTCTTATTCTTCTTATTCTTTTTTCATTTCTTAAAGGATCTACGTCTAAAAGAAGACCCTCCAACCATATTCACCAACTCCTTGTGGAGCTAGTGATCCTTCTCAAAGTTCTGCAGCAACCCCAGCAAACCATGATAGTTAACTACAGACTTTGTCATTCGATAATAAGTAAGAAAAGAGAAGTAGGATTTAGGTAGAAAGTTCAAAATGTCATCCTTCCCCATTTGCTCATGTAGAAAAAAATCGAATTTGTTTAGGCACTCAATCATTTCGATTATGTATAGTACATGATTAGTAACTGATGCCCCTTCTCTCATTCAAACGTTGAAGATGGTACAACTTGTCTTGTGCCTCTCAACATCACCGAGCGTGCCAAAGGACTCGTTCAATATTTGCAACATGTCTTGTGACTGGACATTCTCAAATTTACGACTGAACTCATCATTCATTGCCGCCAGCATAATGCAACGAACCATAGTTTGATCATTGAGCCACTTCTGATAAGTATCTCAGACCGTACTATGGGCGTTCAAAGCTGGCTCCTCGAATATCGGATCTATCAGCACATACAAGATCCATTCGTGCTTCATGACTATTTTCAATTTTCGATACCAACTATCAAAATTGGGTCTTATTAATTTATCACTATCCAACAGTGATCGAAGTGATAAGATGGTGGCCATAACTGTAAAAAGAAAAACCAAAACCTAATTAGTATATAAATTGATGAAGCCTAAAGATATAAACTTTAGTCTAAAAGTTCTTCCACTATTTTAATCAAATTGATAGCATTTAACTCTAATTCAAGAAATTACACTAATTCCTTAGCAGGTACCAAAATCCTCATAAGCTGCACATGGACCCGAGTGTGGCTCGACCAACCCCTATGCACCCATGAGTAGGTTCTTAACCAATTGTTTCATCAAATAATTTCTAGTAATTAATTTTACCTCAGACACCTCTTTCAGCAGGCGTGTGGCGTCTACATTGAAAGTTCTAATTAGGTCCAACCATTAATATATCGAATTTAGTACATCTAACAAATGAGTGACCAGACCCGAATGTGGCTCGACCAACCTGACCATCATTAGAAAGATACAATTAAATCAACATATTATGAATGATAATTCCGACAGTTAGATGAGCACCAGGCATGTGGTGCCTCCAATGATCATCCAAACTGTTGGACTCATTATCATCCAACTTAATGAGAGACTATGATTTAATTATCACCATAACTATTTTATTTTTAGAGATATAATAATTTTAAAAAATTTAATTAAATGAAATGAAAAATAAGATAAGACTTAACCAGTTAATCTCAATTCTCTTATTGACTTCACCATGTCAGATCAAAGAAGACTAGACATAAGCTGATCCAGTCAACCAATCATAAATCCTCCCACTGACTTTACTAAGTCATGAAGAAGACTATAGATAAGTTGAACTAGGAGTACCTAAATCAATCATACTGATTTTCTAGTTAGCATAGGTTAACTCCAATCATTAAGTGATCTAATCAAAATATGATTCACCACGTTAGCCAGATAAGTGAGATCGGTGGGAGGAATATGTCATTAACTCACTATAGACTCAATCTATGTGACTAGCTCTTAATTAACTGGATTCGATTAAGACCATCGATCAAAGACTCAATCTATACACTCAATCTATGTGACTAGCTCTCAATTAATGACCATCGATCAAGACTGTCATACTTATCTTAGACATCAACTGGTTAGTCAGTTTCAATTCGATCAACTTATAGATTTGGATTCGATCACAGAGCTACGATCAAAGTCTATCTTAGTCTAATCAAAGATATGGATTCTGACCAACGACAACTATTGAGAATTGATTAAGAGAAGAATTAATCCAATCAGAATTAACTATTAATTAGATTTGATCAATTACTAACATAGCCCATTATCAATGATTTTTAACCCTAAGTCTAACCCAATTGAATGGACTTGACTCGAGCTAACCTATAAACCCATGAATTATGAAATTTATGCTTTAGATCTTTGATTCTCAAATCTATATCATTTAATTCTCAATTAAGTTTTTGACTAACATGAGTTGAGGTTCAATGTTTGAAAATAGTTTTAAATTTTATAAAATATTTTTTCAAATTATCACACAATCAAATAAACTTTAATTTCAGATCTAACATATAATAAATTAGACCTAAAATAAAAAAATTTCTAACTCTTTTCGTTGTTCATCTTCATGAAAAAGACCGCGCAGCACCCTTACACGTCGTAGGAGAACCCCTTCGAATGGAAGGAGAGAACCATAAAATCCTACTTCTCCTATGATCGGACGGCTATAGGGATCTATCAAATTTGATTATTTCACTACTCAGATTCTAAATTAATTATTTAGATCTAATCTAAATAATTAAAATCAGATTATATACAAAATATTCATGTCAAAGGCAATGAAGTTTTGATACCATTTGAAGAAAAACCGATAGTTCCAAGCATGCATTTTTAAAATTTTTATAACGGAAGACAGTCGATTAAATATTTTAATCTCCTATATATGCTTTAAATCAGATCTAAACTATTTTTTAAGGATCTATGATATGAAATTTTTGTATACAAAAATCTGACATAAAAAAAAATTGCATGGATCACATCAATGCCCTAGATCAGATCTAACCATTAGATCTAATCGAATGAGTTCAGAACTCATTACCTTTGCATGGATCGATGATCACCGCTGCTGATAGGCATGGTATGAGATTCTTCTTGATGTCGAGCAACCGTATAGATCGTCCGACCTCTACAGATCGTCCACTCGAAGCCCTAATCGGATCGTCCTTCTCGAGAGTGCTAACCCACGTAGAAGGCTTTGGATGGCTGATTCAAGCTCCTTCCTTGGGATCATCCAGACTCTTCTAGATGAGAAGACGGAGCTTTATGAAGAGGTGATGGTGTGAAAGATTGGAATAAGACACTCTTATATTTTTCTCTCACACAAAATCTAAAGCGGAAACCCTAGAACCTACCCTAAACCTTACGCCCAAAGAGGAAGGACTCTTCTTCTATTTCTCACACACATAAACCCGCCCCCTCTCTGTTTCACGCCCCCTCTCTCTCAGAAGGATTTTTTCACGATAAAATTCAACCTCTTTGTCGCACAAAATTGAGAGGAATTTAAGGTGGATGTGGAGAAGAGATTGGATATGGATAAGTGGTTCAAATTAGTTCGAATTCAAATCATTTTGAATTCAAACCAAAATCACTTTGTTCTTATCCAAGTGGGCCATTAGAAGAGCTGAGGCATAAAACATTTCTCACGTCATTTCCCTTCCCAAATCGTCGCACAAAACTAAGCCTTCCAAAGATGGTGGCACCAAGGATAAAGATAAGTTTTACATTGTTTTCAAGTCAAATTCACACCCTTTGAATTTGAATGATTAAACAAATTTATCCTCATCCAAATGGAACCAAAGAAAGGGCGACAAAGCACTTCTTGGCATAAAAAAAATTTACGCAAGAACCAATTTCATGCATGGAGAAAGATGGTCGGTGTTTAGGGAAGAGTCCAACTTGATTTGGACTCCAAGTTTAAATCCAAATTCAAACTATTTGAACTTAGATTTTAAACCAACCAAATCCTAATCCAAAGGAGATCAGAAAGTGGGCGACATTCACTTCTAGGCATGGACAAAAATTCACGTAAGAACACTTCTTGTATGGAGAAAAAAAAGACGCAGTGACGAGGTGGCGCATGGGCTTGATTCAAATTAATTCGAACTTGAATTTTATCCAATTAGATTCTTAACCCAACCAAATTAAGTTAGATCCAATTAGACTACTCAACCTAATCTAATTCGATAATAAATAGCTTCGATTAAATCCTAATTAAATTAAAAATTAATCGATCTCAAGTTCCGATCAAATCAGAAATTGAACAACCATAGCGATTAAGTCATCTTATAACCTAATCGGATCAAACCAAATTGAATCTTATTCAATTAGATTTGATCCAAACCTCAATACTCAATCAAATTGAACTAATTAACAATCTAATCACTAATCAATCCTCCTACAATTCATCAACAATTAGTGAATTAATTTATTGCAACTTTTGCACAAAGTTAATCATCAATCGAATTGATGATTATATCCTAGAATGATTCTCAATTATCGATCAACCACATGATCAGTCGAAAACTTCTTTTGAGTGTAACTCCATAGGTTCGAACTTAAGTCAATAGCATAGGAACAATCTTCCTATACCAATCAAAATGACCATCTAGCAATAGTGTCCGACGTCCGGATAGGTCGAAAGATTGTAAAGCAACATTCAAGAATCTATTGACATATGATTATCGTATAATTCATCCTTTTGACCCAAATGCTCAAGGTGACCTAAGATTTAACTGTCAATCCTAAAAAGATCATCCACATTATATTTTAACTTTTCAAATCCATCACATGGATTATCCCCACCGAAGTTTTACTGAATTGAAATACACTGATGCATTAACTCCTACTTATTCAGAGGGATCAATTCCATCTTGACTCACACACCAACTTCACAAGTATTTGACTGTGTCCAGAAATCTTTCATCATTGAATTAGAAATTTATGTAATCCGACACCAAAACACAGTGAGTTGCTTGCAAGTCACCGTGATGATCTCAAGTCAAAGGGACACTTATACCTATATACTTCACGAACTACTCTTGACAGCAGAATGCTCAGCAGTTGATCACGTTCAACGAGATATATTTCTATATCTCACTTGTATGCCATGCCAGTGTCTCCACACTCCTTGGTTAAAAGGATAACCAACGCAGGTCGCACACAATGACCTATACTTGATATAGCTATCGTCCTAATAATAGCATATCATTTGTCCATGAACTAGAATTTAAGGACTAAACGATATATCCTTCTATAACGATTCAAATAGTACTAAGAACTTTATCACAATACAGGAGTTCAAATAAGATGTACACAAAATGATGAAAAAATCAAATAATATTTATTATTTTAATAATTCATATACAATTACAATAGTTAGCTCGACCATCAATGGATTGACGTTTGATTTTGGAACACAATTCCCAACATATTGCTCTCCTCTAGGTAAGGTTCCTATAAGTATGGTACTACTTTGGTTTGTTTGCTTGATATAAAATATCACAATACTCCCAAAATTTTTCCTAATGCTCTCTATGCAACCTATGAATGGCTAGAAGTGCCTTTCTCTTAATCCTATAGACTAGGGCTTTAGGAATTTATACTTTCACTTTTCTCTTCGCATGTGATGCAAAACCTTTCATACTTTAGTTGGCATCAAACTTGACATGCTCCATGTACTTTTGAATTAGACATTTGGAGTTTACATTATGGGTCTTAAGATGCCTATCACATCTATGAGTGGGCTCAGATTTCTTTATACGTTGTTTCTATCCTCTAAAGAGGAGAGGTATGACTGGCATACAATAGTGATTCTGGCCCTCTCATTGTATTTAAAATAAAATGTTGCCTAGCTAAACAACCCGAGAGGGGGGGATTGGGTTTTTTAAAAAATTTAAACAAGCATGTGCAATTTGTAAAACTTAATTGAGTGAAGTGAGTGTATAGCAAACTAAATGTAATGCAAGTAATGAAGTGAAGTCACATACACAAACATAACTAGGTTTATAGTGGTTTAATGCACTCTAAGTACCTATGTCCACTCCCCAAGCTTCACTTAAAAATTTCACTATACTCCAGTGAACACAACCAGTTTGTTTTAATCGAGATCATAAACAATTCAACTGATTTTATCAAGTCAACCAATTAAAATCTTTACAAGCCTTATCCAAAGCCGTCAATCCAATTTAAAGGATTGCAACAAATCTATCCCTAAGTTTTAGTCCCACTGAAATTTATTACAAAAATTTTGAAAAAAAAAATTATAACTCAAGAAAGCTCCTTAAAAAGAGTAAACGAGTCGATGAAGCTTACTCGAAGAAGGCTTGAATGCTTGTACTAATTGCTCACTGACTTCTCTTTAAATACCCTCACAAATCTTAAGAGAAAATTACTTGGAAGTGGTTGAGTCTCTTTAATGCAATGAATGCTGAACTTTTTGTTGTAGTTTTAAGGTTTCATGCATGCATGTTTTACAAAACAAGTACATAGCATAATTTAAAAATTTTTCAGATTAAATCTAATCTAATCTAAACATGCATAAGATCAAATCTTCAAACCATAACAAGATCATCATATGTGAGATAAGATTCAGATACAGAAATCAAATAGAAAAAAATAAATTTAAAATATACCTGACCATGAATCAATCTTCAACACGAACAGATGATCATAGATGTCTTTTGAAGGTCCATTGTAGCCGCACAAGTATCCGGCCTTTACGGGTATTCACACGAGACTCTGATCTGATCAGAAGTCTTTTGATCTCACCGGAGTGCTAGCTCCCTTATAAAGATCGCATCTTGACGGTTGAATATCTTCTTTTCTCTTAAGACACTCTTAGAGAACAAGAAGATGTAGGAGGATCTTAATCTCTACGCTAGAGATCATGAGAAGAATCTTTTCTTCTCTTTTCTTCCTAAAATCTATATACCAAATCTCTACAATAGAGATGTAAAAATTTTGTCCAACTTTTGGACAAAGAAAAGAGAAGACATCCATATCCAAACATGGATATGAGAGAGGAGAGGAGATATCCTAACAACCAACTTTTAGTTGTGTAAGAAAGAAATGATTGAAACAAACTCACCTCACACCATGGGTCCTTCACCGCCCCTTTCTCCCTTGGTTTTCTCCATGCAAATTCCTCTAACTTTGGATGTCAAAACCTGAAGCTAATCACTTTTTTTCAACATCCCAAGATGGGGTATTTATAGGCTAAAGGGATGTCCTAAGTTGAGTAGGAGATAGAGTCCAAAACATCTAAGACTCTTGGAATTTTGGATGCCACCCATAACTATGATTACGCCCAAATATTACATGGGATCAAGGGAGGAAATCCTTCTTTCTTACACCGCAAATAATGGGAGGAAAAGAGGCAAAAAATCTGGTTTGGGGCATGTGTCTTTTGGGCGCACAAATTTAAGGTGGCGTGGGACTCCTTGTTGCATGGATAGGGAAGAGTTTCAAGATCATGGGACTCTTGTTTAAATTGCTATTTTAAATCCAATTAAAACACCAATTAATCCCAATCATATTAGGACCAGATTAGACTTAAATAAATAGGAATCCAAATCTGATTTGAAGCCCAATTAATTTAGATTAAATATCTCCTAATTGAAAGAGTTCTAATCCTATTGAATTTTTTTTTAATGCTTGAGTCAAACTCAATTTTTAATCCTAATCCAATTAGGATTTGGTGCACCCAAGAAAATGAGAATTCCTAGTCCAAATAGAAATTCATATATCCTAGTCTAATTTGGAATTGGATCAAACCTAAATCCTAATTCAACTGGAACTAATCATCCGATCCTTTTGGGGTTATCCTATAATCCAATTGGAATTGATCAAATCAAATCCATAATGAGTCAAATAAAATCCAATCAAATTAGACTTGATACAAGTCCCATTGCTCAATCAAATTGATCCAATTAGCAATCCTATTGCTAATTAATCCTCCTACAACTCACTAACTCTTTAGCGAGCTACATAATGTAATATTTGCATTAGATCAATTATCAATCAAATTGATAATCAAATCCTGTTACAATTCATAATCGTAATTCAATCATCTGATCAGTTAAAAGTCTCTTTTGTATATGACCCCATAGGTTCTATTCTATCTGGTAGTGAGATATATTGTGATCTCTATTACAATATCATTGAAACTCTTTTCAATGAGTTGGAACAAGTTCAACTCAGCTCATTAAGGATCATTGATCATCAAGATGATCCTCATGAGTCTCATAATCCATCAATGACACCTAGCAGTATGTAGTGACAACCCAGCAGAATAAAAGATAAACCTCTAGGTGCAGTTAGCGTATGATACAGTCCCTTTATCGTGAGTCCTAACCAGATGACAAATCATAGATGAATCGTCAAACCTCAACATCGGTCATATAATAGATTCAATCAGCTCGAGTCCATATGTGATTCTATGAAAATTTTTTTTCATCAACCACAATGCTATGGTCATAGACTTAAGGACTCAGCATCTTAAATCCCATAGGACTACTCCCTTCTACTAGGATCGATAGATTCCATCTTGATGCACACCGCACTCCTACAGTGGACCAACTGTCACCAACATCCACTACAAGGGCTCATTGAGATCCATGTTGATGTGTTAGTCAAACTCCAGCAGCCTCACTGCAAGCAGTAGTGTCATCTCAGGTCAAAAGACCAGTCATACAACTGTAGTATCGAAAAAGTCACCAACGAGTGAGCAGACATCCATGTGATTTCTCGTGTTGGTCACGCTCAGTGCTAGTTGTTCTTTAACAACCACCTATACTCTCACTCCAGTATCTCTACACTGTAAACTTGAGATCCATCTGTCTAAAGGAAGCTGTTGGATATAAAATAATCCCAACCGAAGTTCGTAAAAGGCCGATCCTTCCAGGGCTCTTCCGGCTTCCGACCTTGTGTGGCGTCTTTTCGAACTCCCCCGACCGTCCGAGCATCCATAATACCATCCAGACTTCTCCAATAATGGGCTCCTCCATTCATCTACCGGACTGCTCCAAACGCTCTCTGAGCTTCACTATCAGCCGATTTTCTACAGTGATCGATTATTCTCCGAATCTTAGCCTAGACTTCTTCCGGCCACAAATGACTTTACTCCGAACTTCTTCCGGACTTCGTCAATGTCCGAGCTTCTCCAATAGCAGGACTTCTATAGTAATCAGATTCCATCCAAGTTTCTACGACGGTCGACCATCTTTCGAATTTCATCCGAGCTCCAACGAGAGCCAGATCCCAGCCGAACTTCTACAGTGGATGGATTCCAGACGAACTCTTACAATGGACGGGCTCCACCAGCCGGATCTCTACTCCAAACTTCTTCCGAACTTTATCAATGACCGAGCTTCTCTAGCAGCGGGACTTCTACAATAAGAAGTCTCCATCCGAGCTTCCACGGTAGCCGATCTTCATCCGAGCTTCTACAATAAGAAGTCTCCATCTGAACTTCCACGACAACTAGTCTTCGTCCGAACTTCTATAACAGAATTGAATCCCGGACTCCTCCAACATTCGACCTTCCACTGTGTCCTCAAGACTCCTCCAGCGGACGAACCTCCATAATCCCATCCGAACTCCACTGTCGGTCGACCCTCTGTCAGATTTCTCATGAAACCGAACCTCTCCGACGGACAATCTTCAGACGAACTTCCACATCAGGCAAATTCCAGATGGACTCCTCTAGCGATCGGACTCTTATCGGACTTCTCCAACAGAAAGTCCCCGTCCGAGCTTCTACAGCAGACGACTTCTGCTTGCAGCATCAGTGCCCAAGGCACCCGACGACAATGGACCTGTCAGCAACCTCAAAAACATCCGAATTTCTCTTAGATTGCAGAGACAGAGAGCCATTCCACTCCATCAGACGTCCCAACCGAGCTTCAGCCATCAGGCCCGAACTCTCTAGCAAGTCACGATAATGGCCACTACCCCACTCCACTCTCTGTAATAGATTTCACATGGCCCCACCACTCTCTGGCAAGTTGCGACAATGGACACCACTCCATTCTCCATAACAAACTCCACGTGGTCCTGAATGGCCCCCTGATGCCACTACTCTCCGTAACAAACTCCGCGTAGCCCCGAACGGCCCACTATCAGGCAGTTACAGACGTCGCTGTCAATCAGTTACGCTCTCCATCTATAAAAAGGGACCCCCAGATACATTCTTCTCTAAGCTAAAAACTCTATCTCAAAACTTTGCTAAAATTTCATTTGAGTACTCCATTTCTGTTGAGGCAGAGTACTGACTTGAGCGTCGGAGGGTCTTGCCGGAGCACCCCCAACTCTGGTTTAGACTTCCCTTGCAGGTCCCGACGGCGGACGCAATCCCCTCGACTCCAGCTTCTCCGACATCGGCAGAATTTTCGGAGCACCCCCAACTCCGGTTTAGACTTTCCTTGCAGGTCCCGACGGCGGACGCGATCCCCTCGACTCCAGCTTCTCCGATGTCGGCGAAATTCTGCACTAACAGAATTAACGCTAGAGGAAGGGCCTGCGTCTTCGCAGTACCCTTGTTCTTAAAGGAGTACTCAGTGGGATTGTCTTCGATCATCTTCTTCGACATTTTCTCCTTCTTCTCCTGCCAGATCTCCACCTGATGTCTCCCCGAAAGACATCCACCAGGCGATCCACGGCCTCCGCGGCCAGATCTCAGCGAGACCCGCAAGCTCCGGCCTCGTCTCTAGTTTCTCAAGCTCCTCCTCCTCCGACAACGGCAGTCGGCATGGAGCAATTCGACTTACTGGTTCAGTAGGTCAGGGGCCTCACCGAAGCAGTGCAGACCATGCAGCAGCAGTCGCAACAGCCGCAGGCATCAGTGGACTGGAAAGAGCATCGCCGGAGTTCCAGAATCTGGCGACCGGGCGGGCCACTTGGGCCAGTCACCCTGTCTTCCCCGGAAAGGAGAAGCAGAAGGCGGAGAGCCCTCCGTCCGATCACGATTCCACCCCCGGAGGGTCCCTACCTCCGTTTCACCAGAAGACCCTCGAGACTCGCAGTCGAGAGGACCTCCTCGATCAAAGATTCCAGGAGATGAACCGACGGATCGAAAAGCTCCATCATGCTCCCACTGCTTACGGTGAAGACATCTGTACTGACCCTCCTTTCTCTCAAATGATCATGCAGGAATCAATCCCGCCGAACTTCAAGCTCCCCCAATTCGAAAGCTACGACGGGACCTCGGATCCGGTTGACCACCTGGAGGCCTTCCGGACAATGATGCTGCTCCATGGTGCGTCAGACACCATCCTATGCCGAGCTTTCCCATCCACCTTAAAGGGAGCAGCAAGAAATTGGTACTTGGCACTAAAGTCGGGTACCATCTTCTCCTTTGATCAGATGAACCACTAGTTTGTGGCTCATTTCGTTAGCAGCCGACATCCCCGAAGAGGTTCGGAGTCCCTCATCAACATCAAGCAAAAGGAGGGAGAATCCATCCGAACTAACGTCAATCATTTTAACACTGCCACGTTGGAGGTCCGAAATCTGGACCAATCAGTTGCAATGGCTGCCTTGAAGAGCGGTCTTCAAAAGAACGATCTTCTGTTCTCCCTGGAAAAGAAGTATCCCAGGGACTTCGCTGATTTGCTGGCTCGGGCCGAAGGATATGCCCGAGCAGAGGAAGCCTTCAAGATGAAAGACAAAGAGGCCGTGAAGGAGCGACAGGCGGGTGACTCCAGCAAACCCGCAGCTGAAAAAGGGGCGAGTGAAACTCGACCACGTTCTCAAACTCCCTCCGGACATAAGCATGTCCGAACTCTCCCTCGAGCTCATAGGTAGAGGAGCCCGGACCGCAAGGTTCGGCGGAGCTCTCCCCCAGGAAGATTCCACAGCTACGCCCCCCTCAATGCTCCAAAAGCTCAAGTGCTGATGAAGGTCAGGGAGTAGCTGCCAAGGCCGGAAAGGATGCGCACACACCCTGAGAAGCGCAGTCCTAATAAGTTCTGCCTCTATCATCATGACCACGGCCACGACACGAAGAAGTGTATTCAGCTTCGGGACAAGATCGAGGAGCTCATTAGATGAGGTCGGCTCGACAGATTCATTCGACGTCGGCCTGAAGTTAGGGAAGATCGGTCGAGGGCCCTGCTACAACCGGAGCCGTCAAGGAGGGAGGAACAGCCTGAAGATCGACCTCCAATCGAGATCATCAACACCATCTCTAGAGGACCCCGACGGAGAGCAGACCTTCCTCGACTATGGGATTCGAAAAATCTACGAATGTATTACCAATAACTTTGCCTTAAATAAAAGTTTCTTTTATATTCGCATATCTTTTTTTTTGGCATGAGCTTGTAACGACAAAAAGTAGCTCCTTCAGACAATCAAAATTAAGCATGTCAGGAACAGTAGGAAAACCTCGTCCTGACACGAACGAAGGCCCGGTTATTTAGAGATCGGATGGGAGGAGAGGCCCTTGCAACGGCCCTTATGTGCCCCCACAGCCATATTAGGAACAGGAGGAGAACCTCGTCCTAACATGAGCAAAGTCGAAGGTCCGATTATTTAAAGACCGGATGGAGGGAGAGACCCTTACAACGGCCCTTATGTGCCCCCACAGCCATGTTAGGAATAGGAGGAGAACCTCATCCTAACATGAGCAAAGTTGAAGGCCCAATTATTTAGAGATCGGATGGGGGGAGAGGCCCTTGCAATGGCCCTTATGTGCCCCCACAGCCATGTTAGGAACAGGAGGAGAACCTCGTCCTAACATGAGCAAAGTCGAAGGCCTGGTTATTTAGAGACCGGATGGAGGGAGAGGCCCTTGCAACGGCCCTTATGTGCCCCCACAGCCATGTTAGAAACAGGAGGAGAACCTCATCCTAACAAGAGCAAAGTCGAAGGCCCGATTATTTAGAGACCAGATGGGGGAAGAGGCCCTTGCAACGGCCCTTATGCGCCCCCACAGCCCTGTTAAGAACAGGAGGAGAACCTCATCCTAACATGAGCAAAGTCGAAGGCCCGATTATTTAGAGACCGGATGGAGAGAGAGGCCCTTGCAACGGCCCTTATGTGCCCCCGCAGCCCAAATATGAGCTGAAATTGACTGTGTCAGGAACAGGAGGAGAACCTCGTCCTGACACAAACGAAGACCTGATCGATCAAGACCGAATGAGGGGGGAAGTCTCCTCAACGTCTCCTCTACACCCCTACAATCCTGTTAAGAATAGAGGAAAAACCCTCACTCGAACACAAAAAAAAAGAGAGAAGAGAAAAAGAAAAAGCGACGAGCTACGTCGGTGATAAGGGAAAAACAAACTACATCAAAGACACAAGGAACCTCGTCTCAACGAGGAAGGAGACCCTTGTCAAAAATCCTCAGTCTCTAAGAGGGAACCCGACACTGGCAGGAGAAAATCGACTTCTTCAAGGCAACGAGAAGTTCGGACCCCCAAGTTCGAGCACCGGGAGGAAGCATCAAACTCGAGTGTTCTCGAAAAGACCTTCGATCATGAACAAAAAAGACAAATCAACACGATGACGATCAGGAACCTTCAAACAACATCAACATCGAACAAGAAAAAAAGACGAAAGAAGCTCGGTAAACAACAACCCAAAGCAAGAATAGACAAGGTAATGAGAAAATTCCTTCTCATTTCATTAGTAAAGTGTGCATTACAAAGCCTTTGAAGACCAAAAAAGAAAAACGATAAGAAAAAAAAAGAATGCATGGAAGAACAAAAGGTAAAAGAAGCTCTAAGGAAGCTCGGCTTCTTTCGACTTCGAGCTCTCGGTTCCAGTCATTGTCAGGGATTGCTTTAAGTTTTCGACTTCTTCTTCCAGTTCCTTTTTTCTTAAAAGCATCTCCCGGTACATCTGGTGGAACCGCCGGCTTTCGCCCTCCGACTCCCGAATCCTCTTCCTCAGAACCTCGAACTCTGCCTCAGCATCCTTGACCGCTTGCTGCTCGTAGGCCAGCTGAATCTTCAGCCACTGCAGTTCGGCCTTCTCCTGCCCAAGGGCCATGGATAGTTCTTCCGTGGTCCCCCTCAAGGAGCGGAGCTCGTCGGAGCCTTGTGCAGAGATGGCCTGGACTCTCTCAGAAAACTGCTTCTGAAGGCGAACAACTTCGTCGGTCGCCATCTTAAGCTTCCTTCGATAGTCGTCTATTTGCCCGCACCAGCCGACTCGGTAGGCATTGTAGTTCGCCTCGGCATCCTGCTGCTGCTTTTGAAGGTCGGAGAATTTCTTCGACCAGTCTCGATCGTGGTCGGCCTGAGTTGCGAGCCAGAATGAGCTCCCTTCCAACTGGCCGATCTTCTCCCGTGCAGCCGCCAGCTCGACTTCAAGGGAGCTGATCTTGGAAGTCTGAGTCCAAGATCGATCGCTGGCACATTTTCGGAGTTCCTCAAGCTCCGTCACGAAGTCAGCCTTCCTCCGGGTGTAGTCTATGAAACCCTTTTTGTAGAGGTCCCGAAAGCGAGTAGCCTCTGCAGTGACTTCCGAATGGCTCTTTCTCAGCCGGTGAAGTTTGTCATCCAACTTCTTTGATTTCTTCGTCAAGTGACGAACTTTCCTTCTGAGGTCTCGGATCATCGACTTTAGAGGAATCTCCTGTGGTAGAGAAAGAGCTTCGACAGGGTACTGTCGTTGGAAGACAAGAGCGCCACAACACAAATTAGTGCCAGAAAATAAAAGAGAAGAAAAAAAAAGGCAGAGTAAAACAAAAGAGCTCTCTGTAAAGGAGAATCCGATTTTATTGATTAAATAGTTCTTAAGTACAAGAGAACGAAGAAAAGTTGCAACAAAAAAAAGGAAGAAGAAAAGAATACAAAATTAAAGGTTTCGGACCTCTGGGGCAGAAGTGGGGGAGCTCGGCACCCCCAGAAGTTCAGTCACAGCAGCCGCGGCAGTCGAGGAAGTCTCGATTGGAGGAAGACTGGCAGCAGCTTCAGAAGGCCCGGCTTCGTCATCGGACGCCTCATCTAGGAAGCCGAGGTCCAGCTCGGAAAACTTTCCGACCATCTTCTCTTGGCAAAGTTCGAAGCTGTCACGCCCCCGACCCGAGATTGTGAATCGAGGGTCATGGCAACCGCCGCATACTTATAGAATACTTTTTCCATAAGCATGCAAGGCATCTCATCATGATATCTTCACAAATTGTTAAATAAATTTTTCTTCATTCAATAATCAAACCTTGATTCAAATAACAAATCAAAACTAAGTGTTCAAAAGAAAGTAACTGTCTGACAAAGTCAATACTAAAAACAAAACTAAAGGTCCTGAATCAATTCTGAGAAAATTCTAAATCAATGAGTTAACTCCATCTCTAATCGCTCTCTCAATCGAAATCCCGCATCATGCTAATTTTCTGGATCTGTAAGAAAAACATAAAACTTATCATGAGCTAAATAGCCCAGTAGGCAGTGTATACCTTTAACTGAATAATCAGGCAAATAATACTATGCATAACAAATCAATATGTAATTTCATGAAATCATATTCATACTGTCAATCATATATAAAAATCAAATCATCATAATTTCCAATTATGCTTTTCTTCTTAAATTCATCAATTTCTAAAATTCTTCTTACCAACCATAACTATGACCACATTATCCCTGTGGCAGGGTCATAATACCGCGTATCTGCTTGCGGTGGGCTGCGAATCATCTGGCAGCCAAGTCTTTTGGAACTGCTGGTCTAACTGGCGATTTTGTCGCTGGTCTATCTGGCGACATGTCGCTGGTCTCACTGGCGACATAAATCCTCAGGACAGTCAATTGCCAACGTATATGCCCCCATTGGCAGGGTCCTCAACACAGTCAGGTTGTCAATTTCATATTGTCTTCCAATTCATATATTATTTTCAAGAATAATAAAATTAATTGATATTCGAGTCAAATCAATTATAACATTCTTTGAGATCATATATCATCATAATAATTGCTCAACAAATAGCTTCAATCATAAATAATTTTTCTACAATTAACTTTCATCATAAATAATTTTCAGCAATTATTTCAATAAATAATTTCAATCGCAAGCATGCATAAATTTATTTAATTCGTAATATACCAGATAAATTCAGTAAAAGTAAACATTACTTACCTCAAAAGAAAGTCCAAACTAAAATTCTAGGGATCTCGAAAATCCTTCTCTGAACTTGATATGTCAAATATCATATTTTAAATCAAAATTTTATCGAATTAAAAATAACTAAATTATTAAAAATCTAATGTCCCCACGAGGATCAATTCGTCGACAGCATCCAGGTTTTCGAATTAATCCATGGACATCCTAATTTTATTTTTATTTTTATTGCTAATCTTTTTTTTATTAATTCCATAAATCCTAAAATCTAGAGAGAGAGAGTTTCTCTCTCTCCACCCCTTCTTTTCTTTTCTTTTCTTTTCTTTTTTTCTTTTTCTTTTCTTCTTTTTCTTCTTTTTCTTTTCCTTTTCTTCTTTTTTTTTTTCTTTTCTTCTTTTTCTTTTCCTTTTCTTCTTTTTTTCTTTTCTTCTTTTTCTTCTTCTTCTTCTTCTTCCTGCGCCGGAACAGAGGACTCTTGGTCCTCAGGCTTTGAACGGCCGTTCGGGCCGCTGCTGCCACGGCGGAGGCCGACGGCCGACGGGGCCATCTCCTCCGGTCACGGAGGAAACATGACCGGCGATCAAATCCGACCGCCGGCGCCGGAGATTCACGGAAAATAAGCCCAAAAACAGGGGTCTTTCCCGACCCAAAAATCGGCGACGTTCATCGCCGGCCACCACGCACAACGCACGGGGGAAAGAGGAAGAAAGAGGGGAAAAAGAGAAGAACTTACCTCGGCCTCTTGGGATCTCGTCGGAGAGAAAACACGGCGAGAAACCCAACTGTGCCCGCTGCTCTTCTTCGGGAAAATCAGAGAGAAAGAGAGAGGGAGGAGGCCGTTCTTCGGTCTCAAGGGGGAGGGGTCTACTTATAGAGGACCCTAGGACTCCGAGGGGTCCTAGGAGTCCCGATTCTGCCCGAATTTCGCCGGAGAAGGAGACTCCCATCGGGAGTCTTCTTCCCGATTTTGAATTCCTCTGTTTTTTTTTTTTTCATTTTGGGCTTTGATCTGCTGGGCTGAAACGGGTTTTGGGCTATAACATTCTTCACCCCTAAAAAGAAATTTCGTCCTCGAAATTTTTCATACCTGTAGTCTCGAAAAGCTGGGGATATTTTTGCTTCATTTCTTCCTCTAGCTCCCAAGTAGCTTCTCTTTCTGAATGTCGGCTCCACTGTACCTTGACATAAGGAATGTTGCGACGTCTCAGCACCTGTTCTTTACGGTCTACGATCCGTATCGGATATTCTTCATATGTTAGATCCTTCCTGGCTTGTACTGGTTCAAGTTCCACAATGTGACTTGGATCTGGTAAATATTTCTTTAACATAGAAACATGAAAAATATTATGTACTCCTGCAAGTGAAGGGGGTAAGGCAAGTCGATAAGCCACCTCACCAATTCTTTCCAAAATCTCAAACGGACCCACATATCTAGGATTCAATTTGCCACGAATGCCAAATCTTGAGATTCCTTTTGAAGGAGATACTTTGAGAAACATATGGTCACCGACTTGAAATTCTAATTTCCATCTCCTGTTGTCTGCATAGCTCTTCTGTCTGCTTTGTGCTGCCCGAAGTCGATCTTTAATTAATTGAATCTTCTCGACTGCTTGTTGAACAAGTTCGGGACCCAATATTCTTCGCTCACCGACATCATCCCAGTGAATCGGTGATCGACATCTTCTACCATATAAAGCTTCGTAAGGTGCCATACCAATGCTAGCCTGATAACTGTTATTGTAAGCGAACTCAATCAAAAGTAGATGCTCATCCCATGAACTCTTCATATCCAAAATACAGGTTCTCAACATATCTTCTAAGATCTGAATAGTTCTCTCTGACTGACCATCAGTCTGTGGATGAAAAGCTGTACTGAAGTTCAATTTTGTTCCTAATGCCTTGTGTAAGCTCTTCCAAAACTGTGATATAAATCTGGTGTCTCGATCCGATACAATGGTCACTGGAATTCCATGTAACCTTACAATTCTTTCATATATAACTTTGCTAGTCTTTCCAAAGTAAATCCAACTCTAATTGGAAGAAAGTGTGCAGACTTTGTCAATCGATCCACAATCACCGAGGCTGCATCATTTTTACTGGGAGTCTTCGGTAGTCCAGTTACAAAATCCATAGTGATATGTTCCCACTTCCAAACTGGAATATCAAGAGGTTGAAGTAGTCCCACAGGTCTCTGATGTTCAGCTTTAACTTGTTGACACACCAAACATTGAGCCACGAATTGAGCGATCTCTCTTTTCATATTATTCCACCAGTACATTTCTTTTAAGTCTCTATACATCTTAGTACCTCCCGGATGAACTGTATAACCGGTCTGATGTGCCTCCTAAAGTATTTCATGTTTGAGTGCTGAATCATTGGGTACGCAAATCCTGTTGTCGAACCTTAACGAACCGTCTTCATGTATCTTAAATTCAGATTGAACACCAGCTTCCACTGAATTTCTTATTTTCATTAGTTGTTGATCATTATTCTGGGCAACTGAAATTCTTTCAATGAGTGTTGGCTGAACCCTCATGTTGGCTAACCGTACTGTTGAGTCATATTTTCGGATGTCTAATTCCAATTTCCTTATATCCTTTAACAATTGACTTTGGTGTGTGATTAAAACCGCCAAATTTCCCACAGATTTTCTACTAAGGGCATCAGCAACAACATTAGCTTTTCCCGGATGATAATTGATTGTTAAATCATAATCCTTTAATAGTTCTAACCACCTTCTCTGTCTCATGTTTAATTCTTTCTGTGTAAAAATGTACTTCAAACTCTTATGATCAGTAAACACTTCACACTGCACACCGTATAAGTGATGTCTCCAAATTTTTAGGGCAAAAATCACTGCAGCTAATTCCAAATCATGTGTCGGATAATTTTGTTCATATGGTTTCAGTTGTCTTAAGGCATAGGCTACTACCTTACCATGTTGCATCAATACACATCCGAGTCCCTTTTTAGATGCATCACTATAAATTGTGAAACCTTCATCTCCTGTTGGTATAGTAAGGATAGGGGCTGACACTAATCGTTGTTTTAATTCTTGAAAATTCTGTTCACAATCTTCAGACCACTCGAATTTAACCCCTTTTTGAGTAAGACGAGTCAAAGGTGCAGCTATACGAGAAATCCTTCTACAAATCGTCTGTAATATCCTGCCATTCTCAGAAAACTTCGAATCTCAGAAATATTTGTAGGTCTGTTCCACTGCATCACAGCTTTCACTTTTGCTGGATCCACAGAAATTCCATCTTTAGATACGATGTGTCCTAAAAAGGCTATCACATTTCTTAAATTTGGCATAAAGTTTTTCTTTCCTCAATATTTATAGTACACACCGTAAATGTTCTTCATGCTCCAATTTACTTCTTGATATATCAGGATATCGTCATAA
>NC_025999.2:61929847-61987513 GCF_000442705.2 Elaeis guineensis | reverse complement strand
CCGATCTAAAGGGAACCGGCCTTCGACTTTGCTCAAGTTAGGGCGAGGTTCTCCTCCTGTCCCTAACAGGGCTGTGGGGGCATATGGGCATTGCAGGGCCTCTCCCCCATCCGTCTAAAAGGGAACCGGAGCCTCGACTTTGCTCAAGTTAGGGCGAGGTTCTCCTCCTGTCCCTAACAGGGCTGTGGGGGCGCATATGGGCGTTGCAGAGCCTCTCCCCATCCGGTCTAAAGGGAATCGGCCTTCGACTTTGTCGAGATGAGGTTCCCTCTTGCTTCTGATACAATTTGTTTGGATTGTCCTGTAGATGTAATAGTGCCAAAGACATGTAGATATACAACTTTTAATTAAAATAAAGTTATTGGTAGTACATCCGTAAGTTCTCCGAGCTCCATGGATCGCGGAGGTCGGCTCCTCCGAGCTCCTTAAGATAATAAGTTCTGGGCCGGACTACTTCTTTGACCTCATACGGGCCTTCCCAGTTTGGGGACGAGTTTCCCTCGATCCTGAGGTTGCGAGACAGCGGCTCGTCGAAGCACTAGATCTCCTGCTCTAAAGACTTTATCTGACCCGAGAGTTGTAATAGCGAGGACTTTCTATCTGTAGGCTGCCATTCAAACCTGAGCTATCTCCCGCCTTTCTTCCAGGAGGTCGAGGTTGCTTTAAGACCTTGCAAATTTTGATGTTCGTCGAATGTCACGACTCGTGCCGACGGAGTTTAAGCTCAATTGGGATGACGGCCTCCGTACCGAAGGCTAAAGCAAAGGGGTCTCCCCTGTGGGCAGCCTCTGGATAGTTCGATACCCACAACACATGATAAAGTTCGTCCGCCCAAGTTTCCTTCACCTTTTCGAGCCTTGTCTTAATCCTCTGCAGAAGGGTTCTGTTAGTTACCTCAGCTTCGCCGTTCGCCTGAGGATGGGCTACTGATGTGAAGTTGTGGGAGATGTTCAGATCTTCGCAGAATCCGATGAATTTTGCTCCCGCGAATTGCCGTCCATTATCAGTGATTAGGTCCTAGGCAGACCGAACCTGCACACGATCGACTTTCAGACGAAATCTTGCACTTTTGCTTCTGTGATTTTTGCTAGTGGTTCGGCTTCAACCCATTTGGTGAAGTAGTCGATCGCTACAAGGAGGAACTTCCTCTGCCCAGACGCCATAGGAAAGGGGCCAAGGATGTCCATCCCCACTGCGCAAAAGGCCATGGGGCACTCAAGGGTGTGAGCTCATGGCGGGCTGTCTCTGGACGTTGGCATATCTCTGGCATCGATCACACTTTCTGACATATTCAATCGAATCATGATGCATTGTCGGCCAGTAATATCCTTGCGAAGCAACTTGTGGGATAAAGATCTAGCCCCCAAATGGTTTCCGCAGATTCCTTCATGCACTTCCCACAAAGCGTAGTCGGCTTCCGAAGGCCGATATTTTAAGAGGGCAAAGAGTATGATCTCTTGTACAATTTGCCCTTATAAAGGATGTATCGGGAGGCTTGATTTCGGAGCTTCTGAGCTTCTTTCACATCCTGGGGGAGAATCCCATCTCTGAGATATGTTATCAGTGGGTCGATCCAGCTGGGCTCATGGTCAATTTCCATAACGGGCCGTGATTCTTCCGTACTCGGACACTTGAGTACTAAAGAGAACACCTTTGGATAATTCGGCCGGAGCCAGCGTTGCCAGCTTGGAGAGAACGTCGGCCCTGGTATTTTCAACCTCAAAATCTGCCTGATGTCAAAGCTGCCGAAGGGGAGATGAGCTCTTTTACCTTTTCAAGATATTTAGCCATGCTGTCCTCCCGCGCCTCGTAGTTTCGTTGACTTATCCCACTATTAGTTGAGAGTCGCTGTGGACCCGGAGCCGATCTATTCCCAGCTCTTTGGTGATCCTCAGTCCTGCGATCAGAGCTTCATATTCTGCTCCGTTGTTCGTTGCGGAGAACTCGAAGCGCAGAGCGTACTCCGCGACAATTCCTCCAGACTGATCAAGATCAGGCCCGCACCTGCACCTGACATGTTGGAAGAACCGTCCGCATAAAGGGCCCAAAAGCAATCAGAGGGATCTGCTTTTTCTTTGGGGGAGTTCGGCCTGGGTTTCAGGCCGTCAATTTCGCCTTATTCAGGTTCGGCCTCCTCTGGGATAGTATACTCCACTATGAAATCCGCCAATATCTGGGCCTTCACTGCCGGCCTGGGTCGATAGTTGATGTCAAATTCTGTGAGCTCGATCGCCCATTTTTGCCGTTCTCCCGGAGGCATCCGCCCTGTGTAGAATCGCCTTGATCGGTTGGTCAGTGAGCAGTGTTATGGTGTGCCCTTGAAAGTAGGGTCGGAGCTTCCGGGCTGCAACCAACAGAACGTAAGTCAGTTTTTCTAATTTAGTATATCTGGTCTGGCGTCTCTTAGCACGCGACTGACGTAGTAGATTGACCGTTGGACTTTTGCTTCTTCTTTGATAAGGACGCCGCGAGAGCCATAGGAGAGACCGTCAGGTAAAAAACAGTTCCTCCCCAGGCTCTGGCCTTGCCAGCAGCGGGGTGAGCCGAGGTAGCTCCTCAGTTCTTCGAACGCCTGTTGGCACTCAGAGGTCCAACAGAAGTTCTTCGGCTCCTTGAGGATTTGAAAGAAGGGTAAGCACCATTCGGCCGATCTTGCGACAAAGCGATTCAGGGCTGCTACTCTCCCTGTAAGGCGCTGAACCTCCTTTATCGACTTCAGGGCGGCCATCTCCTGGATGGCGCAAATTTTTTCTGGATTGGCCTCAATCCCGTGCCCCAACACTATGAAGCCCAGGAACTTTCCCGAGGCTACTCCGAAAGCACATTTAGTCGGGTTCAACTTCATTCTATATTTTCGGAGAGCGTCGAAGGTCTCCTCGAGGTCGGCGATGTGATCCATGAAAGATTTGCTTTTTATGAGCATATCATCCATGTAGACCTTCATGTTGCGGCTGATCTGCTCCTTGAAGATTTTGTTCACCAACCGTTGGTAGGTTGCGCCTGCATTTTTGAGGCCGAAAAGGCATGACCCATTGTAACAGTAAAGGCCACGGTTAGTAATGAAAGCGATTTTTTCTTCGTCTTCCGGCGTCATCCTGATTTGATTATAGCCGGAGAATGCATCCATAAAGGTAAGGAGCTCATGGCCCGAGGTCGCATCCACCAGTTGATCGATTCTGGAAAGGGGGTAGCTGTCCTTCGGACAGGCCTTATTCAGCTTTTTGAAGTCTATGCACATCCTCCACTTGCCGTTTTCCTTTTTGACTAGGACAACGTTGGAAATCCAATCAGGATAATTGACTTCCCTAATGAATCCGGTCTTAAGGAGTTTGTCTACTTCTTTGGCTATCGCCTTCTGCCTCTCTGGTGTATGACCTCAGATTTTCTCTTTCATCGATCGATGCTTTTGGATCGACGACCAGACGGTGCTCCATGACTTCCGTGTCAATCCCCGGCATGTCTGCTGGAACCCAAGCAAAAATATCTGCATTCTTTCGTAGAAAATTGATGAGATACGTCCGCACCTCCTCCCCCAAGTTGGAGCCGATCATCGCCACATGCTCCGCGTTCCTGTCGTTCAGAGGGATCGGCACCAGATCTTCGATTGGGCCCCCCTCTCTTCAGTGAGGTCACCGCGGGCATCCAACCCGTCAACTGGACAGGGGTCGGACTGATCGCTTCTTTGCAAGGCTATGTTGTAGCAGTGTCTGGCCAGGGCTTGGTCTCCTCGGACCTCTCCGATCCCCTGGCTGGTAGGGAATTTCAACTTCAAATGGTAGGTTGATACGATGGCTCGGAGAGCATTGAGGTCGGGTCGGTCGAGGATTGCGTTGTAGGCTGACGGTGCCTTCACCACCAGGAAATTCACTAGAGCCCTGGATTGCCTTGGATATCGACCTGCAACCACAGCCAAAGTTATTATTCCCTCTGTTGGAACAGTGTCACCAGTAAACCCTACCAGAGGTGAGCTAATCGATCTCAAATGGCCGTCAAGGATGGACATTCTTGAAAAAGCGTCGTAGAACAAAATGTCGGCCGAACTTCCCATTGTCGACAAGGATGCGGCGGACGTCGTAATTTGCTATATTCAAGAAAACTACAACCGCATCGTTGTGAGGGAATTGAACTCCCTGAGCATCTTCTTCAGTAAAGGTTATGGGCTCCTCAATCTTTTGTCGCTTGGGGGTACGGCTAGTGTGTTGGTTGCTTCTTGCCGGGATCCTCCTGAGATGGTGTTGGCAAAATCCGTCGGAAGCTGATCGTCCGACCGCTCTATGTCGGCGACTATTGCCGGAGGATGTGGGGCCTGGGAAACCAGAGGCGAGACCGGGGCCCGAGACATGGCTGCGGGGTCGTGGGTCGCCGTGTGGACGCTTCGCGAGAAGACATCGGGCGCGGATCCAGTGGGGGGAAGGAGGAGTGGATGTCGAAGAAGATAACCAGAGGCGGTTCCATTGAGCGCTCCTTTAAGAACAAGGGTACTGCAGAGGTTCAGCCCCTCCTTCTAGCGTCAATCCTGTTGGTGCAAAAATCTGCTTACGTCGGAGAAGCTGGAGTCACGATCGCCGTCGGGACCTGCAAAAAAAGTCTAAACCGGAGGTGGGGTTGCTCCGGCAAGATCCTCCGATGCTCAAGTCAGTTCTCTGCCTCAACGGGAATGGAGTGCTCGAACGAAAATTTTAGCAGAGTTTCTAGGTAAAAATGAGAGCTTAGAGAATAACGTATCTGGGGTCCCCCTTTTATAGGCGGAGGGTGCAACAGACTGATAGCGACGTTCGTAACCGTCTGGTAGTGGGCTGCCCATAGTCAGGAGGAATTTATTGCGAAGGGTAGTGGAGTGGAATCGTGGCTATCGTCGTAGCTCGCCACGTGGAATCAGTTGCGGGGAGTGGAGCGGTGTCCGTTGTCGTGACTCGTCAGGGAGTGGTGGAATCACACAGGATCCGCTGCAGGGGGGTGGAGCAGAATCGTGGCTATTGGTACGGCCTGTCGGGGAGTAATGGAGCTGCGTAGGGTCCGCCGCAGGGAGTGGAGCAGTGTTGTCCGTTACTGTGGCCTGCCAGGGGGTCCAGACTTGTCGGCCGAAGTTCGGTTGGAGTCGGAAGCGAGGTCCGGCACCTATAGGAGCTCGGACGAGGCCTTCCCGCAATCGGGGTAGAAGGCGGAGTTTGGCTCTCATGAGAGTCCGGACGAGGTCTACCTGTAATTAAAGTCAGAGGCAAGGTCTGGCTCTCGTAGGAGCCCGGACGAAGTTCATCTGCAAGCGAAGTCGGGGGCGAAGTCCGGCTCCCGTAGGAGTCCGGACGGAATTTACCTGTAAGTGAAGCCGTGGGCGGAGTCCGGCTCCCGTAGGAGTCCAGACGGAATTTACCTGTAAGTGAGGCCGTGGGCGGAACTCGGCTCCCGTAGGAGTCCGGGTGGAGCCTTTCAGCAGCTGAGGTTGGGAACGAAGTTCAGCTCCCATAGGAGTTCGGACGAAGTCTCCCTGTAGCTGGCGAGATCAGGCTCCCGTAGGAGTCCGGTCAAAGTCTATCTGCAGTTAAAGTTGGTGACGGAGTCCGACTCCCATAGGAGTCTGGGCGGAGTCTACTGGCAGTTGGAGTTGTGGGCGGAGTCCGGCTCCCGTAGGAGTCCGGCTGGAGTGTCAGCAGTTGAGGTTGGGGACGGAGCCCGGCTCCCATAGGAGTCCGGGCGAAGTCTGCTTGCGGTCGGAGTTGTGGGCGAAGTCCGGCTCCTGTAGGAGTCCGACTGGAGTGTCAGCAGTTGAGGTTGGGGATGGAGCCCGGCTCCTCTGCTGAGGTTGGGGATGGAGCCCGGCTCCCGTAGGAGTCCGGGCGAAGTCTGCTTGCGGTCAGAGTTGTGGGCAGAGTCCGGCTGGAGCCTTTCAGCAGCTGAGGTTGGGAACGAAGTTCGGCTCCCGTAGGAGTTCGGATGAAGTCTCCCTGTAGCTGGCGTCAGAGGAGACTCGCGAGGGTTTAATCCCATTAAGAACTTCGGCTGAGGGTGTTTTTATACCCAACAATCATCATCCCGTAATAACGTATCATTTGATCGCGAACATGTTTAGGAACTATATGATAAATCCTCTCTTATCGTACACTAGCATAGTTCTAGGGACTTCATCATAGTACAAGAGTTCAAGAAAGATGTTACTTTATGATGAAAAATATCAGAATAATTTTTATTCATTAAATAATAATTCATATACAAGGATGAACTCAATCGTCAAACGATTGATTTTAGGACATAATTTCCAACATGAAAAAAGTAAAATTTTCTTTTCGCATTCATCTTCATGGGATATAGTCACAATGGCACCCCTATACATCATAAGAGGACCCAATTGAATAAAAAAAAGAGAGATCTAATCTCTATTACCTCCCATGATGGGACGGTCTGGTGACAATCCGATCTAATTACTTCGCTACTCAGATCATCTAATCTAAATAATTTAGATCTAATTTATATTATTTTAGATCTAATTTTATATTTTGATCATATCAAAATCAGATAATAATCATCATAAATAAATTTTACATACTTCAATTTAAAATCAGATTCTATAAGGATCAATACAAACTAGGACAACCTTTGCACTGTAAGGGATAAACCTTACAGCAGGACAACCTTATATCAGTTTGCACAATCAGATCTATAACTAATTTTAGATCTAAATATTATATATCAGATCTAATCTAAATTAAATTATAGATCTAAATACATATAATATCATGTCATATCGAATCTGACTCTAATGTCACTGATGGGATGCACAGAGATTTCATGTATGTATTTAAAAAATTTTACAGTAAAAAATATTAGATTAAATTATTTATGTCACGCCTCCGATCCGAGATTGTGAATCGAGGGTCATGGCAATCGCCACATACTTATAGAATACTTTTCCCATAAGCATGCAAGGCATCTCATCATGATATCTTCACAAACAGTTAAATAAATTTTTCTTATTCAATAATCAACCTTGGTTCAAATAACAAATCAAAACTAAGTGTTCAAAAGAAAGTAACTGTCTGACAAAGTCAATACTAAAAACAAAACTAAAGGTCTGAATCAATTCTGAGAAAATCCTAAATCAATGAGTTAACTCCATCTCTAATCGCTCTCCCAACCGAAAACCCGCATCATGCTAATTTTCTGGATCTGTAAGAAAAACATAAAACTTATCATGAGCTAAATAGCCTAGTAAGCAGTGTATACCTTTAACCGAATAATCAGGCAAATAATACTATGCATAACAAATCAATATGAATTTCATGAAATCATAATCATACTGTCAATCATATATAAAAGTCAATTCATCATAATTTCCAATTATGCTTTTCTTCTTAAATTCATCAATTTCTAAATTCTTCTTACCAACCATACTATGACCACATTATCCCTGTGGCAGGGTCATAATACCGGTATCTGCTTGCGGTGAGCTGCGAATCATCTGGAGCCAAGTCTTTGGAACCGCTGGTCTAACTGGCGGTTTTGTCGCTGGTCTATCTGCGACATTCGCTGATCTCACTGGCGACATAAATCCTCAGGACAGTCAATTGCCAACGTATATGCCCCCATTGGCAGGGTCCTCAACACAGTCAGGTTGTCAATTTCATATTGTCTTCCAATTCATATATTATTTTCAAGAATAATAAAATTAATTGATATTCGAGTCAAATCAATTATAACATTCTTTGAGATCATATATCATCATAATAATTGCTCAACAAATAACTTCAATCATAAATAATTTTTCTACAATTAACTTTCATCATAAATAATTTTCAGCAATTATTTCAATAAATAATTTCAATCGCAAGCATGCATAAATTTATTTAATTCGTAATATACCAGATAAATTCAGTAAAAGTAAACATTACTTACCTCAAAAGAAAGTCCAAACTAAAATTCTAGGGATCTCGAAAATCCTTCTCTGAACTGATATGTCAAATATCATATTTTAAATCAAAATTTTATCGAATTAAAAATAATAAATTATTAAAAATCTAATGTCCCCACGAGGATCAATTCGTCGACAGCATCCAGGTTTTCGAATTAATCCATGGACATCCTAATTTTATTTTTATTTTTATTGCTAATCTTTTTTTTTAATTAATTCCATAAATCCTAAAATCTAGAGAGAGAGAGTTTCTCTCTCTCCACCCCTTCTTTTCTTTTCTTTTCTTTTCTTTTTTTCTTTTTCTTTTCTTCTTTTTCTTCTTTTTCTTTTCCTTTTCTTCTTTTTTTTTCTTTTCTTCTTTTTCTTTTCCTTTTCTTCTTTTTTTCTTTTCTTCTTTTTCTTCTTCTTCTTCTTCTTCCTGCGCCGGAACAGAGGACTCTTGGTCCTCAGGCTTTGAACGGCCGTTCGGGCCGCTGCTGCCACGGCGGAGGCCGACGGCCGACGGGGCCATCTCCTCCGGTCACGGAGGAAACATGACCGGCGATCAAATCCGACCGCCGGCGCCGGAGATTCACGGAAAATAAGCCCAAAAACAGGGGTCTTTCCCGACCCAAAAATCGGCGACGTTCATCGCCGGCCACCACGCACAACGCACGGGGGAAAGAGGAAGAAAGAGGGGAAAAAGAGAAGAACTTACCTCGGCCTCTTGGGATCTCGTCGGAGAGAAAACACGGCGAGAAACCCAACTGTGCCCGCTGCTCTTCTTCGGGAAAATCAGAGAGAAAGAGAGAGGGAGGAGGCCGTTCTTCGGTCTCAAGGGGGAGGGGTCTACTTATAGAGGACCCTAGGACTCCGAGGGGTCCTAGGAGTCCCGATTCTGCCCGAATTTCGCCGGAGAAGGAGACTCCCATCGGGAGTCTTCTTCCCGATTTTGAATTCCTCTGTTTTTTTTTTTTTTCATTTTGGGCTTTGATCTGCTGGGCTGAAACGGGTTTTGGGCTATAACATTCTTCACCCCTAAAAAGAAATTTCGTCCTCGAAATTTTTCATACCTGTAGTCTCGAAAAGCTGGGGATATTTTTGCTTCATTTCTTCCTCTAGCTCCCAAGTAGCTTCTCTTTCTGAATGTCGGCTCCACTGTACCTTGACATAAGGAATGTTGCGACGTCTCAGCACCTGTTCTTTACGGTCTACGATCCGTATCGGATATTCTTCATATGTTAGATCCTTCCTGGCTTGTACTGGTTCAAGTTCCACAATGTGACTTGGATCTGGTAAATATTTCTTTAACATAGAAACATGAAAAATATTATGTACTCCTGCAAGTGAAGGGGGTAAGGCAAGTCGATAAGCCACCTCACCAATTCTTTCCAAAATCTCAAACGGACCCACATATCTAGGATTCAATTTGCCACGAATGCCAAATCTTGAGATTCCTTTTGAAGGAGATACTTTGAGAAACATATGGTCACCGACTTGAAATTCTAATTTCCATCTCCTGTTGTCTGCATAGCTCTTCTGTCTGCTTTGTGCTGCCCGAAGTCGATCTTTAATTAATTGAATCTTCTCGACTGCTTGTTGAACAAGTTCGGGACCCAATATTCTTCGCTCACCGACATCATCCCAGTGAATCGGTGATCGACATCTTCTACCATATAAAGCTTCGTAAGGTGCCATACCAATGCTAGCCTGATAACTGTTATTGTAAGCGAACTCAATCAAAAGTAGATGCTCATCCCATGAACTCTTCATATCCAAAATACAGGTTCTCAACATATCTTCTAAGATCTGAATAGTTCTCTCTGACTGACCATCAGTCTGTGGATGAAAAGCTGTACTGAAGTTCAATTTTGTTCCTAATGCCTTGTGTAAGCTCTTCCAAAACTGTGATATAAATCTGGTGTCTCGATCCGATACAATGGTCACTGGAATTCCATGTAACCTTACAATTTCTTTCATATATAACTTTGCTAGTCTTTCCAAAGTAAATCCAACTCTAATTGGAAGAAAGTGTGCAGACTTTGTCAATCGATCCACAATCACCGAGGCTGCATCATTTTTACTGGGAGTCTTCGGTAGTCCAGTTACAAAATCCATAGTGATATGTTCCCACTTCCAAACTGGAATATCAAGAGGTTGAAGTAGTCCCACAGGTCTCTGATGTTCAGCTTTAACTTGTTGACACACCAAACATTGAGCCACGAATTGAGCGATCTCTCTTTTCATATTATTCCACCAGTACATTTCTTTTAAGTCTCTATACATCTTAGTACCTCCCGGATGAACTGTATAACCGGTCTGATGTGCCTCCTAAAGTATTTCATGTTTGAGTGCTGAATCATTGGGTACGCAAATCCTGTTGTCGAACCTTAACGAACCGTCTTCATGTATCTTAAATTCAGATTGAACACCAGCTTCCACTGAATTTCTTATTTTCATTAGTTGTTGATCATTATTCTGGGCAACTGAAATTCTTTCAATGAGTGTTGGCTGAACCCTCATGTTGGCTAACCGTACTGTTGAGTCATATTTTCGGATGTCTAATTCCAATTTCCTTATATCCTTTAACAATTGACTTTGGTGTGTGATTAAAACCGCCAAATTTCCCACAGATTTTCTACTAAGGGCATCAGCAACAACATTAGCTTTTCCCGGATGATAATTGATTGTTAAATCATAATCCTTTAATAGTTCTAACCACCTTCTCTGTCTCATGTTTAATTCTTTCTGTGTAAAAATGTACTTCAAACTCTTATGATCAGTAAACACTTCACACTGCACACCGTATAAGTGATGTCTCCAAATTTTTAGGGCAAAAATCACTGCAGCTAATTCCAAATCATGTGTCGGATAATTTTGTTCATATGGTTTCAGTTGTCTTAAGGCATAGGCTACTACCTTACCATGTTGCATCAATACACATCCGAGTCCCTTTTTAGATGCATCACTATAAATTGTGAAACCTTCATCTCCTGTTGGTATAGTAAGGATAGGGGCTGACACTAATCGTTGTTTTAATTCTTGAAAATTCTGTTCACAATCTTCAGACCACTCGAATTTAACCCCTTTTTGAGTAAGACGAGTCAAAGGTGCAGCTATACGAGAAAATCCTTCTACAAATCGTCTGTAATATCCTGCCATTCTCAGAAAACTTCGAATCTCAGAAATATTTGTAGGTCTGTTCCACTGCATCACAGCTTTCACTTTTGCTGGATCCACAGAAATTCCATCTTTAGATACGATGTGTCCTAAAAAGGCTATCACATTTCTTAAATTTGGCATAAAGTTTTTCTTTCCTCAATATTTATAGTACACACCGTAAATGTTCTTCATGCTCCAATTTACTTCTTGAATATATCAGGATATCGTCAATAAATACAACAACAAATTTATCAAGATAAGATCTGAATATTCTGTTCATTAAATCCATAAAGGCTGCTGGAGCATTGGTTAACCCAAAAGGCATCACTAAAAATTCATAATGTCCATAACGAGTTCTAAATGCCGTCTTTGGTATGTCTTCTGTTTTAATTTTTAACTGATGATACCCTGAACGAAGATCAATTTTAGAAAAGACTTGTGCACCTTGCAGCTGATCAAACAAATCATCAATTCGAGGTAGAGGATACTTATTTCTGATAGTATTTTTATTCAACTCTCTATAGTCGATACAGAGTCTCATACTACCATCTTTCTTCTTCACAAATAAGACTGGAGCTCCCCAAGGAGATACACTAGGCCTTATAAAACCTTTATCCAATAAATCTTGTAATTGATCTTTTAACTCCTTTAATTCCATAGGGGCCATTCTGTAAGGAGCTTTAGAAATCGGATTGGTATTAGGTGCCAACTCAATAGTAAATTCAAGTTCTCTATCTGGGGGTAGTCCGACTAAATCATCAATGAATACATCCAAAAATTCATTTACGATAGGAATATCCTGTAACTTCAATTCATCATGTTCTTTATTCTTTATTGATACTAGGTAACCTCTACATCCCTTTCTTATCATCTGTCTAGCTTATTCAGGTGAAATAATACGTGAAGGGGTGGTTCCTGTACTTCCATCAAAACTAAAAGTTAATTCTCTCGGTATGTGAAAGTTCACTCTCTTTCCATGACAATCCACAGAGGCATGATAGGTAGCCAGCCAATCCATTCCTAGAATGACATCGAAATCATGCATATCCAGGACCACCAAATCTGTCGGTAATTCTCTTTCTCCTATCTTGATACTACATGACTTGCACACACTTTCGGTACTCAAAATACCACCAACTGGTGTCTCAACATATAATTTGGTTTTCATGGGTTCACAACCTATATCATGCTATCTAATAAAAGTAGTGGATATAAAGGAGTGTGTAGCACCAGAATCAAACAAAACTGAAGCATGAATACCAGATACAGGAATGGTACCTGTCACCACAGCATTGGAGGCCTGAGCATCTTGTTGTGTGAGGGCATAGATTCTTCCTTGAGTTTTCGGCCTTTGACCTCCGTCCTTTGCCTGTGTTGATCTATTTTCGTCCATCTACGGGCAATCTGCAATCTTGTGTCCTTTCTGGCCACATCTAAAATACGAACCAGTATTCCATGGGCAATTAGAAGTCTCATGCTCTCTTCGGCCACATCTCGAATATTTAGCTGTCTCATTCTCACGATTCTTATCAGTTGCTGGCTTCTTTGCTGGAACTTTATTGTTCTGGTTTCGTCCTTGAGTTCCACTAAATCTATTTCTCTTCTTCTAATTCCGTTCACGCTCCGCATGAGCTTCATTAGCTTCTCTCTCAATTATTAGAACTTTGTTCACAACTGAGGCATAGGTATTTAGCTCTAGGGTACAATCTGTCTCCTGATTTCTATCTTCAGTCCCATTTCAAATTTGTGTACTCTGTCTTGCTCAATCTCAACTAATCTCGGAACAAATTTGGCTAACTCCGTAAATTTGGCTTCATATTCTGCAACGGATCTATTAACCTGTCTCAAGTGAATGAACTCCTGTTCTTTCTGTATTCTGACACTTCGGGGAAAATACTTGTCAAAGAATTCATCTCGAAATCTCTCCCAAGTGAGAGGTATCCCATCGTGCTCATATTTTTGTTCCAGTATACGCCACCAGTTGTATGCCTCGCCTTGTAACAGATATGCTGTATAGCGGATCTTCTCTTCATCTTGGCATTCTTGCACGGCGAAGGCCTTCTCCATTTCCATAATCCAGTTATCTGCTTCTTGTGGCTCGATGGTCCCTTTGAAGGCTGGAGGAGCTAGCTTCTTAAATTCGACGATATTGTTTCTCTGCATCGGATGTTCTCCATGTCCAGGTGCCGGTGGAAAATGCTGATGTGGCTGTGCATGTTGTTGTTGAAGTAACTGTTGTTGTGTTTGAACTACTCCGATCAGAGTTTGCATTAGTTGAGTCATGTTCGGCTCCTGTGCTGTCGGAGTATTTCTGGTAGGATCATGGATTCCCTCCTGCTGAGTTGTACCGCTGTTTAATTGGGGAGTATTATCGCCAAGTGGATTTGATGTCCCTCCTACCGTTCCTTGAGTATTCCTCGCTCGTCGTGGAGGCATATTGACCTATGTTAGATTTGAGATAATAACTTATCCTTAATAAGGTTATAACTTGTGACAAGTCAAATCATAATTATCATAACTTAACCTTTCAATTTCCTAATGTCTACCCATCACTCACTTTATTCTACATGTCTCTATCTATCTACTTATGCTCTGATACCATATTAATTGTCACGCCCCGACCCGAGATTGTGAATCGAGGGTCATGGCAACCGCCGCATACTTATAGAATACTTTTCCCATAAGCATGCAAGGCATCTCATCATGATATCTTCATAAATAGTTAAATAAATTTTTCTTCATTCAATAATCAAACCTTGGTTCAAATAACAAATCAAAACTAAGTGTTCAAAAGAAAGTAACTGTCTGACAAAGTCAATACTAAAAACAAAACTAAAGGTCCTGAATCAATTCTGAGAAAATCCTAAATCAATGAGTTAACTCCATCTCTAATCGCTCTCCCAACCGAAATCCCGCATCATGCTAATTTTCTGGATCTATAAGAAAAACATAAAACTTATCATGAGCTAAATAGCCCAGTAGGCAGTGTATACCTTTAACTGAATAATCAGACAAATAATACTATGCATAACAAATCAATATGTAATTTCATGAAATCATATTCATACTGTCAATCATATATAAAAATCAAATCATCATAATTTCCAATTATGCTTTTCTTCTTAAATTCATCAATTTCTTAAATTCTTCTTACCAACCATGACTATGACCACATTATCCCTGTGGCAGGGTCATAATACTGCGTATCTGCTTGCGGTGGGCTGCGAATCATCTGGCAGCCAAGTCCTTTGGAACCGCTGGTCTAACTGGCGGTTTTGTCGCTGGTCTATCTGGCGACATGTCGCTGGTCTCACTGGCGACATAAATCCTCAGGACAGTCAATTGCCAACGTATATGCCCCCATTGACGGGGTCCTCAACACAGTCAGCTTGTTAATTTCATATTGCCTTCCAATTCATATATTATTTTCAAGAATAATAAAATTAATTGATATTCGAATCAAATCAATTATAACATTCTTTGAGATCATATATCATCATAATAATTGCTCAACAAATAGCTTCAATCATAAATAATTTTTTTACAATTAACTTTCATCATAAATAATTTTCAGCAATTATTTCAATAAATAATTTCAATCGCAAGCATGCATAAATTTATTTAATTCGTAATATATCAGATAAATTCAGTAAAAGTAAACATTACTTACCTCAAAAGAAAGTCCAAACTAAAATTCTAGGGATCTCGAAAATCCTTCTCTGAACCTGATATGTCAAATATCATATTTTAAATCAAAATTTCATCAAATTAAAAATAACTAAATTATTAAAAATCTAATGTCCCCATGAGGATCAATTCGTCGACAGCATCCAGGTTTTCGAATTAATCCATGGACATCCTAATTTTATTTTTATTTTTATTGCTAATCTTTTTTATTTCTTTTTTTTTTTATTAATTCCATAAATCCTAAAATCTAAAGAGAGAGAGAGATTCTCTCTCTCCACCCCTTCTTTTCTTTTCTTTTTTTTTTTTTTTCTTTTTCTTTTCTTCTTCTTTTTCTTTTCCTTTTCTTCTTTTTTTTTCTTTTCTTCTTTTTCTTCTTTTTCTTTTCCTTTTCTTCTTTTTTTTTCTTTTCTTCTTTTTCTTCTTTTTCTTTTCCTTTTCTTCTTTTTTTCTTTTCTTCTTTTTCTTCTTCTTCTTCTTCCTGCGCCGGAACAGAGGACTCTTGGTCCTCAGGCTTTGAACGGCCGTTCGGGCCGCTGCTGCCACGGCGGAGGCCGGCGGCCGACGGGGCCATCTCCTCCGATCACGGAGGAAACATGGCCGGCAATCAAATCCGATCGCCGGCGCCGGAGATTCACGGAAAATAAGCCCAAAAACAGGGGTCTTTCCCGACCCAAAAATCGGCGACGTTCATCGCCGGCCACCGCGCACAACGCACGGGGGAAAGAAGAAGGAAGAGGGGAAAAAGAGAAGAACTTACCTCGGCCTCTTGGGACCTCGTCGGAGAGAAAACATGACGAGAAACCCAACTGTGCCCGCTGCTCTTCTTCGGGAAAATCGGAGAGAAAGAGAGAGGGAGGAGGCCGTTCTTCGGTCTCAAGGGGGAGGGGTCTACTTATAGAGGACCCTAGGACTCCGAGGGGTCCTAAGAGTCCCGATTCCGCCCGGATTTCACCGGAGAAGGAGACTTCCGATGGAGTCTTCTTCCCAATTTTGAATTCCTCTGTTTTTTTTTTTTTCGTTTTGGGCTTTGATCTGCTGGGCTGAAACGGGTTTTGGGCTATAACAGAAGCCCTTGATGAAGGCGGCCTGACCGAACTGGACCTTCAGATCCCTCATCTCGGAGGAGGTTTTGAACTCCTCCACTGCCCAGACCATTGCCTCCGAGACCAGGGTCAGGATCTGTGCCTTCAACTCGGAGACCTCGGCCTCTGCTTTCTTTCTTTCCTCCTCCAAGGTGGCCCTCAAGTCTGCCAAGGTCTGCCCCTCCTTCTACAGCACCTCTTGGAGACTCGCAACTTCGGCAATCTTCTCCTCGAGGCGGGCGACCTCGGCCAGGCGACCTTCCTCCGCTTGGGTGGCCTCCTTCCTAGCGTCGTTCATCGCCTCGATGTTGGCGATAAGCTGGTGTCCAATCTGCAAGAACGGCCAGGGAGTCAATATAAAAGCCGAGGAATAAGCAAAGTAAAAAAACAGGAAAAAAGAGATATCGAAGAAACCTCCAAGCAAAGTGAGACCCCTGAAGGAGGGAGATGGGTTTAAATAAGCGACGAGGTCCGACGCAATAATGATTGCAGATCTCCTCTGATCGATCTACAACCGCCATGTGTCCCACTCACCATGGCAGATGGCTAAAAGCGGTTGGCAACTGACAGAACCATTATTGCGTCATACCTAGAGCAACGCTCCAGCAAAAATTCCGAAAAAATCTTTTCGGATCACCTCGATTTGAAAAGGCTCCATCACCAGCGCGCCAAATGCCAAAATATCTAGAAGCAATCGAGTACGAAAATCGAGGGAGGCAACTTCGGCTGTGAAAATTTCTCTGTACTTCATTAGGAATCCGAACTCAGAAGTAGGAGGACTGGTGTTGGGTATAAAATAACCCCAGTCGAAGTTCGTAAAAGACCGACCCTTCCAAGGCTCTTCTGGCTTCCGACCTTGTGTGGCGTCTTTCCGAACTCCCACAACTGTTCGAGCTTCCACAATACCATCCAGACTTCTCCAATAATGGGCTTCTCCATTCATCTACCGGACTGCTCCAAATGCTCTCTGAGCTTTACTATCAGCCGATTTTCTATAGTGATCAACTATTTTTCGAATTTTAGCCTAGACTTCTTCCGGCCACGAACGACTTTACTTCGAACTTCTTTCGAACTTCGTCAATGTCCGAGCTTCTCCAATAGCAGGACTTCTACAGTAATCAGATTCCATCCAAGTTTCTACGACAATCGATCGCCTTCTAAATTTCATCCGGGCTCCAACGAGAGCCGGATCCCAGTCAAACTTCTACAGCGGATGGATTCCAAACGAACTCCTATAATGGACGGGCTCCACCAATCGGATCTCTACTCTGAACTTCTTTCGGACTTCGTCAATGACCGAGCTTCTCTAGCAGCGGGACTTCTACAATAAGAAGTCTCCATCCGAGCTTCCACGGCAGTCGGTCTTCGTCCGAGCTTCTACAATAAGAAGTCTCCATCTGAACTTCCACGACAACTGATCTTCGTCCGAACTTCTACAACAAAATTGAATCTCGGACTCCTCCAACGTTCGACCTTCCATTGTGTCCTCAAGACTCCTCTAGCGGACGAACCTCCACAACGCCATCCGAACTCCACTGTCGGTCAACCCTCTGTCAGATTCTTCATGAAACCGGACCTCTTCGGTGGACAATCTTCAGACGAACTTCCACATCAGGTAAATTTCAGACAGACTCCTCTAGCGATCGGACTCTTATCGAACTTCTCCAACAGAAAATCCCTGTCCGAACTTCTACAGCAGACGACTTCTGCCTGCAGCATCAGTGCCCAAGGCACCCGACGACAGTGGACCCGTCAGCAACCTCGAAAACATCCGAGCTTCTCTTAAATTACAGAGACAGAGAACCATTCCGCTCCATTAGACATCCCAGCCGAGCTTCAGCTGTCAGGCCCGAACTCTCTGGCAAGTCACGATAATGGCCACTACCCCACTCCACTCTCTATAACAGATTCCACGTGGCCCTACCACTCTCTGGCAAGTCGCGACAACGGATACCACTCCATTCTCTATAACAAACTCCACGTGGCCCTGAATGGCTCTCTGACGTCACTACTCTCCGTAACAAACTCCGCGTAGCCCTGAACGGCCCACTACCAGGCAGTTACAGACGTCGCTGTCAATCAGTTACGCTCTCCGTCTATAAAAAGGGACCTCCAGATACATTCTTCTCTAAGCTAAAAACTCTATCTCGAAACTCTGTTAAAATTTTATTTGAGTGCTCCATTTCTGTTGAGGCAGAGTACTGACTTGAGCATCGGAGGATCTTGCCGGAGCACCCCCAACTCCGATTTAGACTTCCCTTGCAGGTCCCGACGGCGGATGTGATCCCCTCGACTCCAGCTTCTCCGGCATCAGCAAAATTCTTGGAGCACCCCCAACTCCGGTTTAGACTTTCCTTACAGGTCCCAGCGGCGGACGCGATCCCCTCGACTCCAGCTTCTCCGGCGTCGGCAAAATTCTGCACCAACAGAAGCGATCCATGTACTGATCTATTCGGATCAATCACTATCTCCATGATGATCCTATGACCAAAAGCAATTTAAGAATTAACCATCAATGACACATGTCTCAAATTATCAACTCTTTGAGAATATGTGTCATCATCTTGTTAATCCCTTGGATGATTCATAAACACATAAACATGAATGATAATATAATTGCCCAATAAATACAAAATCATGTCCTAGAGATATAAAATACGTCAACCAAGATTGGCTTCTAGGACATACATCCCACAATCTCTCACTTGCACTAAAGCCAATCTGCCATGTACCAAATCCCATCTTCAGAAGACAGGCTTTAGTCTTAGGCTAGCTAAGTGACTTACCAATAAATCAACCACATCACATGTGGAGTTTACTCTCTGCACCTCTATGTATTTCTACTCGAGGTAGTCACGTGTTTTGCTGCTCCATGTACTTTGAATATTTGGTGAGATCTAGGCTCCTTAGCAAGGGCTACGGTGCCATTATCTTTGCAGTATAGTGTCACGGCATCTGATGGCATGACAACCAATTCTGCAACTAACATTAGAACTAGAATGCATCCTACATATCTACAGTGTACTCAGCTTCCGTTGATCGATTATTTGAAATCCTTCCAAGATATCGACATAGGAACACACCCGATGATGTAGACATTCTACCATTAACATCAGATATAAAATCTGAATTGATGTATCCTCCCACTCCTAGCTTTGATCCTTCTCTAAATTAAGAACATGTCCTCAATTCTTCTCAAGAGCTCAAGAATATTTTCACAGCAATCCAATGCTCACAGCTTGGATACAACTGATATCTAATTGTGACATTCACAGTAATAACTATATCAGTTCAAGTACTTTATAGCATATGACTATGCCCGAGAGGATAGCAGATCCCTCTCTGAGATTTCTATGCTGAATAATTTTTCAGCATCAACTCTCAGTACTTTATCTATGAAAACACAAGCATCCAATTACATTTATTACTATAGATCTTTAGGACAAGAAATCTATATTCAATCATATTTTAATCGATGTCAGTATTGGACACTCTCACTGACCCTTTTGAAACTCATAATTCCTCATGTCTGGTAAAACAATTTGATCATATCATCAAAATGATTGTTCCAACTCCAAGATTATTATAGACTTTATGATCTCCTATCACAAGAAATAAAATCCATAGGCTATTTCCATACAGAAATTCAGAAGATCTCTTCTCAGAAAAGCTATTTCACATCCCTTTCTTGGAGTCGATGTCGTACATCATCTCGTTGTATATTCTGGGATCATTTCTATGCTCCCCATCTTTCATAAGAAACTACTTTCTTTACATCCTCTATTAAGCATACCTAAGTACCTTTCGAGAGGATAGGAGATGCTACTATATATACGAGGTAGAAGAGAAATATACGTCTACTGGCTCATAGGTTCTTAAGGACCCAAGGCTCGTTGCTCTTCAGAGGCACTCTCTTTGAGCTTAACTTTCCTCCCACTGCTTTACCTTGATTAAATAATTTTTTTAAGAAGATAGCAATGGGTCACAATCACATTGTGATCCTTTCAGAAAGTAATATCTCAAACTCTTTTAGGATGAGCTTTATAGACCTATCCTCTAACATATCCACCTGCTGTCCTAGATACAGGCTGGACATCCTTTAATCTCAAAATAATAAAGATTCAGTTCTCACCATGCCATATCTCACATGGTGTGATAGAAACAAGCTTAGAACGAATCTAATTTTTAAAGCATGTCTCTAAAGAAATATAAATAAATCAGTGAATTTCATTATAGATCAGACCATATCTCATATAGTCTCTTGACTCTTCTTATCTCGTTGAGCAGTCCAGTATGAAACAATGTCATTTTATGAGATAATCGAGAAATTTTTTTTATTGGTATCGCATCCTCGATCCGATCGAAATACCTTTAAAAATTTTTGATTTGTTTTTCTACTTTCATCTGAATTCTTTGAATCTTTCAAAAATTTCAAATTTGTATCTTATATACAAAGTAGAGACAACTCCTTGATTAGCACATCATATGGGCTACACACATCAAATATGTACAAGGATAAATATCTCAGTGGTCCTTTTTTCTTGTCCCACAAAAATAGTTTGGTCATATTTTCTCAAAGGGATGATGCACAAACTAGATTTGACTCAACAGTCAATGAGCCCAAGCCCATATTTCTCCAGTTTGTAAATCATTTCTTTTCCAATATGACTTAGCCTAAGGGTCCACATATACTCAAGGTGTATCTCAAATTTGGATCTCTCAAATCCAATGGCATTTATTACTTACTCAAGTAAGTTCACATATGCATCACTATGCAAATGATAGAGACCATCTCTAAAAACTAAATCCAAATGATGATCGTGAAGGATAGATACCTATAGCCACAGCAGCAACTATTGTTCTATAACCAATTCAAGGGTTACTTTCTCAGCCCTCCATCTTCTCATCGACTCTACACTAGAGTCCATAGCTCAACTAGAAGAAGAGAAAATCGTAAGAATAACATTGAGTAATTACGACATACCTACTTTAGGTGTGTCTTTATTTCTTCAAGCTCTCCAAATATTTACCTCTGAACTCTTTCAAGATTTTTTTATTATCAATACTTTGATCAATTTAGATAAGGTGCCATGATGGTCTTTTATATGGTAGTTTATCATAAACTATCCCTATAAACTAATCAGGGATCGTAGGATCAAATGCATAAGTAATTTCTTATGCATGATCATATCGAGCCATTCAAGCTCCTTAATTTTCTTGATTATTATCAAATAACGATCATAGACTGATTGTCCATCACGCATCATATGTACTGTGCAACTCTGATCACCTCACAATACTTGTAGATGAATCAACATGTCGTTGGCAGTGTACATGTGCTCACGCATAGCACCTATCTTTATTGTTATTGTCCATCCACTCATCAAGTATAGCTCATTGATTATGAGTTGGACAGATTGTTAACATCAGAATAATCTAATAGAGAACATAGCTTAATTTTCTAAAATTAAGAACAATTCTTAAGTTTATGAGCCAGTCTATGTAATCGATTTTGATTAATCGATTGATATCTAGGATTTGAGCTAGAAGGTTGGAAGCTGACACAATGAACAGCAGAGAGCAAAGTTCTAATTAGATATTTGTACTTATTTTATGAATTACTCTAGAAACTTTTAGATGCAAAAAGAGACTCCCACTATTTTATCGAATCTCCCACACTCTTTGGGTGGAGAAACAAAAATCCTGATGCGACAATTGAGTTTCTACTAGGTGCTGCGGTCCCACCGATGCCATGCACCTCATCTAATAGTTATTGATAACACGAATGAACATCAATGCGTGGATAACTTTTTGCCCAGATGCTTCTCTAAGCATATTGCAGCCACTTAATCTCTAAGTCATGTGGGCTCACCTAACAGTTATTGTCCGCACTCCTTAGTTAAGCCAGACTCACCGTTCACAAGCAGGTGCAAAGCCATCATTGGATCTCTCACCTAACAGTTATTGGGCCCAACCCCATCTTTACCCCGCAGCAACTCTTTACTAATAGAGTGGTTGTGTGTTCCCGATGCAACTGAACCACTGTGATCAGTCGAGAACAATCAACGCCGGTAGCAAGCCTGCACATCTACAATGGTGGAAGACCTTGGACTTTATATTTTGTGGAGAGATTTGGATTCAGATCTCAACTAATCAGTCATCACATGACTAATGTAATTGGTATGGACTAAATCAAACCACCAAGGAACCATATTTGAGACTCAATCTACCAAATTGGTCAAGTAAGTAGAGATTGGTGGGGGTCCCCCCGTTGCTTTCCTTAGATACCAATAAATTGGCCAGGTAAGCGAACGGAACCAATTAAATAACTACCTTTCAATTACTTGCCTTAGACACCAATCAATCAATTGATCCGAATAGATTAGTTTAGGTGAATCAGACTCGAGTCACTGAGCCAAATTAGGTCCTTAGGTTAATTGATTCTACATATGGGTGTCAATCGATTCGATCAACAATAATTGTATGATCTTAGGCTCTATTGACCTCACTCTCATCAACACTTGACTCGATTTGATCAACTGCTTAATCGATTCAAACTCAATATGATTAAATCAGAAATCTTTACATGTAATCCAATTACAGGACTTAATTTGATCTACCCATGATCAATCATGACCAATCCCTCATGCACAAATATTAATTTCATATCTAAATCAAATTTTTCAGATCTAAATTCTTTGCATGAAGAGTAAATTTTGATCTCAAAATAATTTCAGATCATGCATACAAACATGTATCATATACATAAACAGGTTCAGATCATAGAAACAAATTTTAACCCTAAACATATTTTCATATATCATATATATGAATCAAAATAGATCTCGAAACTCTTTTCAGATCTAAATAACAAAACATATATCACATATATGCTGAAAAAATTAAATTTAAAAAATTCAATCTAGTTAAAAATTTTAACATCGTTCTAGGACAACCATTCAGCATAACAGGTTATGTCAGGACAACCTTATGTCAAAACAATATCAAAACCTTTCAGATCTGAAATTTTTTTCTACAGATTTCAAATCTAAATCTTAATCTCATGCATATGACGTGGCTCTGATACCACTGTTGTAGTTTTATGGTTTTATGCACGCATGTTTTACAAAATAAATACGCAGCGAAATTTAAAAATTTTTCAGATTAAATCTAATTTAATCTAAGTATGCATAAGATCAAATCTTCAAACCATAACAGGATCATCATATGTGAGATAAGATTCAGATACAGAAATCAAATAGAGAAAAATAAATTTAAAACATACCTAGACATGAATCAATCTTCAACACGAATAGATGATCATGGATGTCCTTTGAAGGTCCTTTGTAGCTGTACAAGCATCCGACCTCTACGGATATCCACATGAGACTCTGATCTGATCAGAAGCCTTTTGATCTCACCGAAGTGCTAGCTCCCTTGCAGAGATCGCATCTTGATGGTTGAATATCTTCTTTTCTCTCAAGACACTCTTAGAGAACAAGAAGATGTAAGAGGATCTTGATCTCTACGTTATAGATCATGAGAAGAACACTTTCTTCTCTTTTCTTCCTAAAATTCATGCACCAAATCTCTGCAATAAAGATATAGAAAATTTGTCCAACTTTTGAACAAAAAAAAGAGGAGACATTTATGTCCAAATATGGAAAAGAGAGAGAAGAGAAGATGTCCTAACAACCAACTTTTGATTGTGTAAGAAAAAAAGGATTGAAACAAACTCACCTCACGCCATGGGCCCTTCACCGCCCCTTTCTCCCTTAGTTTTCTCCACACAAATTCCTCTAACTTTGGATGTCAAAACCTGAAGCTAATCACTTTTTTTCAACATCCCAAGGTGGGGTATTTATAGACTAAAGGAATGTCCTAAGTTGAGTAGGAGATAGAGTCCAAAACATCTAGGACTCTTAGAATTTTGGATGTCGCCCATAACTATGATTACGCCCAACTATTACACGGGATCAAGGGAGGAAATTCTTCTTTCTTACACGCAAATAATGTGAGAAAAAGAGGCGAGAAATTTGGTTTAGGGCGTGTGTCTTATGGACGCACAAATTTAAGGTGGCATGGGACTCCTTATTGCATAGATAAGAAAGAGTTTCAAGATCATGGGACTCTTGTTTAAATTACTGTTTTAAATTCAATTAAAATATCAATTAATCTTAATCATATTAGGACCAGATTAGATTCAAATAAATAGGAATCCAAATCTGATTTGGAGTCCAATTAATTTAGATTAGATGTCTCCTAATTGGAGGAGTTCTAGTCTTATTGGACTCTTTCTTGGTGCTTGAGTCAAACTCAATTTTTAATCCTAATCTGATTAGGATTTGATGCACTCAAAAAAATGAGAATTTCTAGTCCAAATAGGAATTCATATATCCTAGTCTAATTAGAAATTGGATCAAACTTAAATCCTAATTCAACTGGGACTATGAAGCGAAATTCAGTGCAGGGGTAGAATGATAATTTTAAAATTTTTTTCAAAATTATGATTTTACAGTAAAAAATATTAATTAATCTAATTAATTAACATGTGTTTACCCTACACTAGGATCTAAATATGATATACAGCATGCATGCATTTAAATTTGAAATTCAAATTTGAACAGTAAACACTTTACTATAATATGTTCAGAATACAATACCTTTGTGCGGGTAGTAGATCGTCGCAATCTGATCACCGTCGGGAGAGTCTGATCGTCGCGATGCAGCCACACAGCGTGTCTGGCCTCTGCGGATCATCCACACGAAGCTCCCGATCTGATCGACTCCTCACAAGTGTTAGCTCGTTGTAGAGTCCTTTCGACGATCGATGCTGATCGAACTCCTTCGATCGATGTCTGCCGATTCTTCGGACACTCCGAATCGTCAGCAAACGTACTTGAGAGGATGTTGAAGATCTCCCTAAAATTTGGTGGGCTCACGACACTCGTAGCTCACCTTCTCACTTCTCGAATCCCAAGCTGAAACCCTAGGGTACACTAAGAAAAACTCTGCGCCTTTTTTCTTTCTTTTCTTTCTTTTTCTCTCGGAAGGTTTTAGACCTTCACCTCATGCAGAAAGATTCCTCACGCCCCAAACTTTCTCTCCAAAAATTTTTACGCACGCCCCACCTTTCTCCCCTTTTTAAAACAACGTCGAACGTGTCTTATCCGCGTGAGAGGATAAAGATAAGTGGTTGCACATTTGAATTCAAATCGAGTTTAAATTCAAATGCAAAACAACTAATCCCTATCCACTTATGGCGTGAGAAGAGAAGGGCGTGGACTCTTTGTGCGTGGAAAGGTTTCACGAGAAACCTTTTCTCGTGTAAGTTATGTGGCACACAAGATGGATAAGCATGAAGGCACAAGAGATAAGTTACCCATTCAAATTCAAACACACTTTGAATTTGAATGGTTAACTAATCAGCTTTATCCATCCATATGATGCACAAATATGGGCGTGGGGAGGACTTTGCGTGAGAAAAAAATTCACGAAAAATTTCTCGTGAATTCAAATGGGCGCAGTGGATGTGAGGTGGCGCAGGGAGTTTGGGTCAAGATGGTTTCATTATTTAAACCAACCTAATTGAACCAAATAAGTTAGGCCCAATTAGACTAATTTAAATCCAACTTAATTAGGCTTAATTAGGCTCAATAAAATCCAAATCAAATCAGGAATTGACTAAGCCCAATCCTTGATCAAATCAGGGACCAAACCATCTCGACGATTAGGTCAACTCTTAACCTAATCGAGTCAAACCCAACTGAATCCAATTCAATTGGACTTGATCCAAAAATAATTACTCAATCAAATTGAGTTAATTAGCTATCAAATCACTAATTAAACCTCTCATAAATATTGAGTCCAAATCTGATGGGCAATCGAGTATCAAAGTTCATCAATATGAAGCCTTGATCGAAGAGTCCCAAATCAGTGGGACTCTTGACCCCGGTACCCAAAATGTGTGAGACTTGTGATCAGAGAATCCTGATTCTCGATCACAGAGTTTCAGACACGTAAGACTCATAGTCCACGAATATTAAGACTCTTCATCAGCCATCAGATCAGATAGGAACCTCTAATGTGTGTGACCCCGCAGATTCGAACCTAAGCCGGTAGCACAGGAACCAATTCCTGTACTAATCGAAGTGCCCATCTAGCAATGGTACCCGACATCCAGATAGGTCGAATAATCGCAATCGCAATACTCAGAACCTACGTGAATATGATTACTATATAATTCATCCCTTTTGATCCCTGTGTATAGGACGACTCAGGGTTAAACTGTCAACCCTGATTAGATCATCCGAGTCGTGCTCAACTCAAACAGTCCTGTGACTCCTCATTAGGACTATCCTGACCAAGATTTTGCTAAATTGAATTACGACTGTACATAGCTCCTGAACTGGAGTGGTCAATCCCATCTTGACACACGCACCGACAAGTCAAGTACTTGACTACACCCAGCATCCTTCCGTCACTGAATTAGAAATTCAGGTAGTCCAGTGCGTAAGTGCAGTGAGTTGCTTGCAAGTCACCCTGACGATCTCAGGTCGGAGGGATATTTATACCCATATCCCATCGGAGCAAATCTTGATAGCAGAGATAGCTCCGGAGTCAGTCACGTTCAGTACAGATGTACCTTTACATCTCACTTGTATGCCATACCAGTGTTTCCATACTCCTTGGTTAAGAGGATAACCAACCTATATGGCACACAATGACCTATGCTCGATAAACATTGTTATCCTTGGTAACAACGTATCATTTGGTTGCGAACAGGTTTAAGGACTAAACGACAAATCCTCTTTTGTCGAGTCTAAATAGTCTTAAGGACATCACCACAATACAAGAGTTCATTAGAAAATAAAATAATTTGTGATGAAAAATATCAAAATAATTTTTATATATTTATAATTTATATACTAATACAACAAAGAGCACAACCGTCAACAGGCTGACAATTGACTTTGGGACACTATTCCCAACAATCTCCCACTTGGCCTAAAGTCAATCGGTGCAGTATCTAATATCCATCTTCAACTTGAAGTCGTCGAACTCCTTCACTGCAATGGCTTTAGTGAATGGGTCGGTCAAGTTCTCCTTTCCGTCGATCTTCAGAAGGTCGACGTCTCCTCGATCCATGATTTCCCTGATGAGATGGTAGCGACACAGAATATGCTTCATCCGCTGGTGTGCCTTTGATTCCTTCGCCTGAGTAATGGCTCCAGAGCTGTCACAGTAGAGCAGAACTGGACCAACAAGGGAGGGTGCTACTCCGAGCTCGGTGATGAATTTCCTCAGCCACACCGCTTCTTTGGCAGCATCTGATGCAGCGACATACTCCGCCTCACAAACTGAATCAGCCACTGTATGCTGCTTGAAATTTTTCCAGCAGACAGTCCCACCATTAAGAGTAAAAATAAATCCCGACACACTCTTGCTGTCATCGTGATCAGACTGAAAACTAGAGTCCGTAAACCCTATAAGTCTCAAGTCCGATTCACCATAAACAAACCACTGGTCCTTAGTATTTCTTAAATACTTCAAGATGGTTTTAACAACCTTCCAGTGATTCTCCTCTGGATTAGATTGGTATCTACTCACTACCCCTAGTGAGTATGCCACATCTGGTCGTGTACATGTCATGACGTACATAATAGATCCCACTGCTGAAGCATATGGAATTCTACCCATACACACTCTCTCTTGAGGTGTTGTCGGACAATCCCTCTTCGAGAGAGAAATTCTATAGCCTATCGGTAGATAGCCTTTCTTGAAATTCTCCATGCTGAACCTCTTCAGCATAGTATCAATGTACATGGACTGAGATAAGCCAAACAACCTTTTAGATCTATCCCTATAGATCCTCATCCCTAGGATGTAGGAAGCTTCTCCCAGATCCTTCATGGAGAATTGTGACGACAGCCAAATCTTTATTCCTTGTAATGCAGGGATATCATTTTCGATTAAGAGAATGTCATCCACATACAATACAAGAAATATTACTACTGGACCATTAGCCCACTTATAAATGCAGGGCTCTTCTCCATTCTTAACGAAGCCATACGTCTTGATCGTCCTATCAAAACGTATGTTCCAACTCCGGGATGCCTGCTTAAGTCCATAAATAGACCTCTATAGCCCGCACACCTTAGACTCATCTGTGGATGTGAATCCTTCAAGTTGTATCATATACACCTCTTCGTCTAGCTCTCCGTTTAGGAAAGCTGTCTTCACATCCATTTGCCAGATTTTATAGTCCAGATGGGCAGCTATCGCAAGCATAATCCGAATAGATTTGAGCATTGTCACAAGAGAAAACGTCTCGTCATAGTCTATACCATAATGTTGACGATATCCCTTGGCAACCAGATGGGCTTTATAGGTTTTCACCTTTCCGTCTGCGCCCCTCTTCCTCTTGAAGACCCACTTACACCCTATGGATTTTACTCCTTCGGGTGGGTCAACCAATGTCCACACATCGTTGACCTTCATGGACTCTATTTCGGATTTCATGACCTCTAGCCATTTCTCAGAGTCAAGTCTCTGCATTGCATCTATGTAGGTGATCGGATCCTCATCGTTTTCATCAAGTTCGATAGGATCTCCATCCCAGACCAAGAAACCATAGTCTCTGTCCGGTTGACGTGGTACTCTACCAGATTGCCTTAAGGGTGCATCAACAATGGGCTCCGAATTTGATCTAACCAAATCCGGTTCAGGTTCAGCTACTTGTGTCAGTTTTTCCACCTGTTGAACTTCCTCAAGTTCGACCTTAGAGGCAACAGTCCCTTCACCAAGGAACTCCTTTTCTAAAAAGATTGCCTTAAGGCTGACAAACACCTTTTGCTCATCAGCTAGGTAGAAATAATACCCTTTGGTCTCTTTTGGGTATCCTATGAAATTACACTTGTCAGACCTAAGTCCAAGCTTGTCCATAATTAAACGTTTAATATAAGCCGGACAACCCCAAACCCTAAGGTGCGAGAGTACTGGCTTACGTCCTATCGATATCTCATATGGCATTTTGGTTACAGACTTACTCGGAACCCTATTTAAAAGGTAACAAGCTGATTCGAACGCATATCCCCAGAAAAAGATCAGCAGACCAACAAACCCCATCATGGATCAAACCATGTCCAACAAAGTCCGATTCCTCCTTTCAGACACACCATTATGCTGTGGTGTTCCAGGAGGAGTCCACTGAGAGAGAATCCCATTCTCCCCTAAATATGTTAGAAACTCATTGGAAAGGTATTCACCTCCTCGATCAGATCGAAAAGTTTTAATATATTTCCAGTTTATTTTTTACCTCATTTTCGAATAGTTTGAACATTTCAAACGACTCCTACTTATGCTTCATTAAATAGACATACCCATACCTCGATAGGTCGTCTGTGAAGGTTATGAAGTAGAAATATCCACCTCTTGCACTTGAGCTCATGGGTCTACATACATCAGAATGTACCAGACCTAAAAGTTCACTGGCTCGCTCACCTTTTTCAGTAAAAGGTGACTTGGTCATTTTTCCAAGAAGACAGGACTCACAGATTAGAAGTGATTCACAATCACATACTTCAAAAATTCCTTCTTGAGCTAACCTGTTTATCCTGTTCTTATTGATATGACCTAGCCTACAGTGCCAAAGGTAGACTTCTGACACATTATCTATTCTAGGACGTTTACCGGAGGTTTGAACCACATTAACAGATTATGATAGAAAGTAAATTCCATTATCTAGTTGTCCAACAAACATTGTAACACCATTCAAAATGATATTGCAAACGTTTCTTTTTATTAAAAATTGATAACCGTACATGACCAAAAAGCCTACAGAAATAATATTTAATAAAAAGCTTGGACAGTAGTGACATTCACTTAAAATTACATTACAAGAATTGATTACAAAGTTCATGATTCCTAAGCCTAGAACTAGAACTTTGCTTCCATCTCCAACATTCAGGAACCTCTCACCATCATCAAATATCCTACTGATGTGCAGACCCTGCATCGAATTGCAAATATGATAAAGATTTTCGGTATCCAATACCCAGGCAGTAGTATCACAAATGAAAAAGTTGCAAGGTGTTATCATATAATTACCTTGCTTCTTCTTCGGTCTGTTTGGGTCCAGAGAGGCAATGTATAGAGGACAGTTTCTCTTTCAGTGCCCCTGCTTCTTGCAAAAGAAGCACTCTGCCTGGCTCTGGTCGGGCTTGCGCTTCTTGGTCTGACCCTGTGCAGACGTCCCAGCATGCGGCTGCACCTTCTTATTCTTCTTCTTCTTATTCTTTTTCCCTTTCTTAAAGGGTCGACGACCAGAAGAAGACCCTCCCACAATATTCACCGACTCCTTATGGAGCTGGTGGTCCTTCTCAAAGTTCTGCAGCAATCCCAACAAGCCGTGGTAGTTCACTGCAGGCTTTGTCATTCGAAAATGAGTAAGGAAGGGGAGGAAGGACTTGGGCAATGAATTAAGGATCGCATTCTTATCGAGTTGCTCGTGCAGGGGAAAGCCCAGTTTATTTAGACGCTCAATCATTTCGATCTTGTATAGTACATGATTGGTGACTGAGGCCCCATCCCTTATTCGAGCATTGAAAATGGCACAACTAGTTTTGTGCCTTTCAACATCGTCAGGCGTGCCAAAGGAGTCGTTCAACATTTGAAGCATCTCCTGCGGTTGGGCGTTCTCAAAGCTGCGGCTGAACTCATCATTCATTGCCGCCAGCATTACGCACCGAACGGTGATGCAGTCGTTGAGCCACTTCTGATAAGTGTCTCGGACCGTGCCTCTAACGTTCGGGGCTGGCTCCTCTAGTGCTGGATCCATTACTACATAAAGGATCCACTCATGCTCAAGGACGATTTTTAATTTTCGATACCAACTATCGACAATAGGTCCCATGAGCTTGTCATTATCTAATAATGACCGGAGCGACAGGGTAGTGGCCATAGCTGCATAAAGGAAAATCAGACCTCTATTAGTACATAAATTATTAATACTAAAGACTTGAACTTTAGTCTAAAGTTTTTCCCAGTATTTTAACGAACTGGTAGCCTCAACCTTTAATTTGAGGAATTACTTAAATTCCTTAATGGGTACTAGAATCCACACAGACTACACACGAGCCCAACTTTGGTTGGTCAACCCATATGCATCTATGGGTAAGTTCAAAACCAGTTGTTTCTCTAAACAACTTCTAGTAATCAATTTTGTCCCAGAACCTAATCAGTAAGCTTTGGCCTCCATTGAAAAGATCTGGTTAGGTCCAACCATTAACATGACTTGATTTGATGAATCGGACCAATAAATGATCAGGTCCGACTTTGGCCGACCAATCTGACCACCATCAGAAAGACTTAAACCAAATTATCATACTATGAATGATAATTCCATTAGTCAATAAGCACCAGGCCTTTGGGCCTCCAATGATTATTAAATTAATGGACTCATTATCACTCACTTAATGGGAGGCTATGACTTAGTTATCACTATAACTTAATCATTTTAGGGACCTAATAATTTTGAGAATTTTATTAAGTGAAGGAAGAGAAAAAATTAACCAGCCAATTTCAATCCTCCCACTGACTTCACCAAGTCAGATTATAAAAGATTTAATTAAAGCCGATATTAGGAGCACCTAAATCAGTCACACTGATTTACCTAATGATATGGGTGAGCCCTACTCACCAAGTGATCTAATCAAAATCTAACTCACCAGGTTGGCCAAGTAAGTGAGATTAATGGTGGGGATAAGCCATTAACTCGTCAGAGATCAAATCAATGCAAGTAGCTCCCACTTAAGAACCACTGGTCAAACTGCCGAACTTACCTTAGACACCAACCGGTTCATTAGTTTTAATTTGATCAACTTAGTAAATAAGATTCCACCGCATAGCCATGAATTAAGTCCATCTTGGTCTAATTAAAGACATGGACCCATTCAACTACAACTATTGGAGTTGAGTCTAGAGTGTCCTTGACCTAATCTAATTCAACTTTTGATTAGATTTGACCAATTACTCTAATTTAGTCCATTTCTTTAAGCTAACCTTAGGTCTAACCCAATTATGGACCTAATCTATCTAACCCATTGACCCACAAGTTTATGCAATTGTCTTAGGTCTTAATTCACAATTCTAGACCAACTTGACAACACTTAATTGTTTTAATTAAGTATTTGGACTGATGGATCAGGGTTTGGCATTTCGAAAATAATTTTTCAAATTTGAAAGATTTTATTTTCTGTTCACCAAATATGTTGACTCATTTCACAAATAGATCAGCACATTTTATAAATAGCAATCTTATTGCTAATTACATAACAGAAAATAACTCAATCAAAATAAATCATGAATATTCTTTTAGATCTAATCTAATACATTCATGATAAATTTTACAATTAAACCTTTACAATTAAGTCCTTTCGCTGCTTTATCTACATGGGATATAATTACAGCGGCACCCCTACCGTCATAGGAGATCCCATCGAATGGGAGGAGAGGGCCTTTAAATCCTACTTTTCTCCTATGATCGGATGGCCATGGCAACCAACCCAATTCGATTACTTGCTACTTGGATCAAGTATATCTAAATATACCAATTTCAAAATTTAAATTTTAAATTTCAAATTTCAAATTTTTGAATTTCAAATTTTGAATTTTAAATTTTAAATTTTAAATTTGAAATTTCAACCAAATTTTAAATTTTGAATTTTGAATTTTTAAATTTTAAATTTTGAATTTTAAAATTTAAATTTCAAATTTTGAATTTCAAATATTTAAATTTTGAATTTCGAACAACTTTCAAAATTCAAATTTTAAATTTTAAATTTCAAATTTAAACTTTTAGATTACAACTTAATCTATGCATGCAAATTCAGATATCATATCTTAGAACCTGCTCTGATACCATTTGAAGCGAAATTCAATGCAGGGATAAAATGATAATTTTAAAACTTTTTTCAAAATTATAATTTTACAGTAAAAAATATTAATTAATCTAATTAATTAACATGTGTTTACCCTATACTAGGATCTAAATATGATATACAGTATGCATGTATTTAAATTTAAAATTCAAATTTGAACAGTAAACACTTTATTGTAATGTGTTCAAAACACAATACCTTTGTGCGGGTAGTAGATCGCCGCAATCTGATCATCGTCGAAAAAGTCTGATCGTCGTGATACAGCCACACAGTATATCTGGCCTCTGCGGATCGTCCACATGAAGCTTCCGATCTGATCGACTCATCACGAGTGCTAGCTTGTTGTAGAGCCCTTTCGACGATCGATGCTGATCGAACTCCTTCGATCGATGTCTACCGATTCTTCGAACGCTCCGGATCGTCAGCAAACATGCTTGAGAGGATGTTGAAGATCTTCCTGAAATTTGATGGGCTCACGACACTCGTAGCTCGCCTTCTTACTTCCCGAACCCCAGGCTGAAACCCTAGGGTACACTAAGAAAAACTCTGCGCCCTTTTTTCTTTCTTTTCTTTCTTTTTCTCTCGGAAGGTTTTAGACCTTCACCTTACGCAGAAAGGTTCCTCACGTCCCAAACTTTCTCTCCAAAAATTTTTACGCACGCCCCACCTTTCTCCCCTTTTTAAAACAACGTCGAACATGTCTTATCCATGTGAGAGGATAAAGATAAGTGGTTGCACATTTGAATTCAAATCGAGTTTGAATTCAAATGCAAACCAACTCATCCCTATCCACTTATGGCATGAGAAGAGAAGGACGTGGACTCTTTGTGCGTGAAAAGGTTTCACGAGAAATCTTTTCTCGTGTAAGTTATGTGGCGCACAAGATGGATAAGCATGAAGGCACAAGAGCTAAGTTATCCATTCAAATTCAAACACACTTTGAATTTGAATGGTTAACTAACCAGCTTTATCCATCCATATGGCGCATAAATGTGGGCGTGGGGAGGGCTTTGCGTGAGAAAAAAATTCACGAAAAATTTCTTCTCGTGAATTCAAATGGACGCAGTGGATGTGAGGTGGCGTAGGAAGTTTGGGTCAAGGTGATTTCATTATTTAAACCAACCTAATTGAACCAAATAAGTTAGGGCCAATTAGACTAATTTAAATCCAACTTAATTAGGCTTAATTAGGCTCAATAAAATCCTAATCAAATCAGAAATTGACTAAGCCCAACCCCTGATCAAATCAGGGACCAAACCATCTCGACGATTAGGTCAACTCTTAACCTAATCGGGTCAAACCCAACTGAATCCAATTCAATTAGACTTGATCCAAAAATAATTACTCAATCAAATTGAGTTAATTAGCGATCAAATCACTAATTAAACCTTTCATAAATATTGAGTCCAAATTCGATGGACAATCGGGTATTAAAGTTCATCAATATGAAACCTTGATCGAAGAGTCCCAAATCAGTGGGACTCTTGACCCCGGTATTCAAAATGTGTGGGACTTGTGATCAGAGAATCCTGATTCTCGATCACAGAGTTCCAGACACGTAGGACTCATAATCCACGAATATTATGACTCTTCATCAGCCATCAGATCAGATAGGAACCTCTAATGTGTGTGACCCCGCAGGTTCGAACCTAAGCCGGTAGCACAGGAACCAATTCTTGTACTAATCGAAATGACCATCTAGCAATGGTACCCAACATCCGGATAGATCGAATAGTCACAATCGCAACACTCAGAACCTACGTGAATATGGTTACTGTATAATTCATCCCTTTTGACCTCTATGTATAGGACGACTTAGGATTAAACTGTCAACCCTGATTTGATCATCCGAGTCGTGCTCAACTCAAATAGTCCTGTGACTCCTCACTAGGACTACCCTGAGCAAGATTTTGCTAAATTGAAATACGACTGTACACAGCTCCTGAACTGGAGTGGTCAATCCCATCTTGACACACGCACCGACAAGTCAAGTACTTGACTACACCCAGTATCCTTCCGTCACTGAATTAGAAATTCAGGTAGTCCAGTGCCTAAGTACAGTGAGTTGCTTGCAAGTCACCGTGGCGGTCTCAGGTCGGAGGAATATTTATACCCATATCCCATCAGAGCAAATCTTGACAGCAGAGATAGCTCCGGAGTCGATCACGTTCAATGCAGATGTACCCTTACATCTCATCTGTATGCCATACTAGTGTCTCTATACTCCTTGGTTAAGAGGACAATCAATCTATATGGCACACAATGACCTATGCTCGATAAATATTGTTGTCCTTGATAACAACGTATCATTTGGTCGCGAACAGGTTTAAGGACTAAACGACAAATCCTCTTTTGTCGAGTCTAAATAGTCCTAAGGACTTCACCATAACACAGGAGTTCATTAGAAGATGAAACAATTTGTGATGAAAAATATCAAAATAACTTTTATTTATTTATAATTTATATACTAATACAACAAAGAGCACAACCGTCAACAGGCTGACGATTGGCTTTGGGACACTATTCCCAACAGACTAATCATCTGATCCTTTTAGGATTATCTTATAATCCAATTGGGGTTGATCAAATCAAATCTATAATGAGTCAAATAAAATCCAATCAAATTGGACTTAATACAAACCTCATTGCTCAATCAAACTGACCCATTTAGCAATCTTATTGCTAATTGATTCTCCTATAACTCACTAACTTTAGTAGGTTACATAATGCAATATTTGCATTGGATCAATTATCAATCAAATTGATAATAAAATCCTGTTATGATTTGTAATTGTAATTCAACTATCTGATCAGTTAAAAACCTCTTTTGTGTGTAACCTCATAGGTTCTATTCTATCTGCTAGTGAGATATATTGTGATCTCTATCACAATATCATTGACACTATTTTCAATGGGTTGAAATAATTTCAACTCAGCCCATTAAGAATCATTGATCATCAAGATGATCCTCATGAGTCTCACAATCTACCAATGACACCTAGCAGTATGTAGTGACAATCCAGCAGAATAAAAGATGAACCTCTAGATGCAGTTAGCATATGATACAGTCCCTCTATCGTGAGTCCCAATCAGATAGCAGGTCATGGATGAATCATCAAATCTCAACATCGGTCATATGATAGATTCAATCAGCTCGAGTCCATATGTGATTCTATGGAAACTCTTTTCCATCAATTACAATGCTATGATTATAGACTTAAAGACTCAGCCTCTTAAGTCCCATAGGACTATTCTATTCTACTAGGATTAATAGATCCCATCTTGATGCACATCTCACTCCTACAGTGGACTAACTGTCACCAACATCCACTACAAGGGCTCATTGAGATCTATGTTGATGTGTCAGTCAAACTTCAACAGTCTCACTGCGAGTAGTAGTGTCGTCTCAGGTCAAAAGACCAGTCATACAACTGCAGGATCGAGAAAGTCACTAATGAGTGAGCAGGCATCCATGTGACTTCTCGTGTTGGTCACGTTCAGTGCTAGCTGTTCTCTAACAACCACCTATACTCTCGCTCCAATGTCTCTACACTATAGACTTGAGACCTATCTATCCGAAGGAAGCGATCCATGCACTGATCTATCCGGATCAATCACCATCCCCATGATGATCCTATGATCAGAAGTAATTTAGGAATTAACTATCAATGATATATATATCAAATTTTCAACTCTTTGAGAATATGTGTCATCATCTTATTAATTTTTTGGATAATTCATAGACACATAAACATGAATGGTAATATAACTGCCCAATAAGTACAAAATCATATCCTAGAGATATGAAATACGTTAGTCAAGATTGACTTCTAGAACATACATCCAACACTTTTTGGGCTATTTCACTTCTAAAAAAATCTTTTCTTGGTTCCTTCACTTATCTTATATCTACTGTACATTCTATGCAAGTTTGATGTATTTTAAACCCATTCCTGGCTGTTTATGATGGTTGGAGGTGAAATAGAGCCATTAAAACAATTCTGAACAAAATTGGACATTCTGCAAAACTAATCATTATCTTTATCAGAGGCATGGGAGTCGGCTAGAAAAAATCTCAAGTCGGCTCAAAATGGTCTTAAGTCGGCTACTCCTCTTGAGTCCACTCAACCTCAAATTTGCAAAATTCAACTTTCTGTTTCACCTAAAAGAGTCAATTCGAAATGATATCAAATCGGTTCGAAATAGTCTCGAGTCGACTCGACTTCAAATCTACAAAATTTGGCTTTATTTTTCATCTGAGAGAGTCAGCTCGGAATGATATCGAGTCAACTTGCCTGTGTGTCAGGACTGTGTGCTATGCCCAAATTGTGCCAAAGTCAACTCGATTGTTGTCAGAAGCCGAGTTGATTCTCTCAAATTTACTTTTATCGAAAATCGAACGTGATTTTTCTTGGTTCAACCTTTTTTCAGAAAATTTTAAAACTTATCAAAAGAGTTAACATCCTACATAAATAATCTCAAGATGAACTTTGAAACAGTTAGATTATTTTTATGCTCTAATATTTTATGATCATCAAAATCATTCCTTGTGATTAACATAAAGTCAAAATCCTCCTATATAAAATATTATCTTAGTGCCTTCTTAAATACATGCACTAAAGCAAAAAGTATGCCAAGCTTGAGATCTATAAGCCTGCTAAAATCAATTTGCTCATTAAATTCTAGAAACCTGATGGTGTCTGAAGCTTCTCTTTTTGAAGAGTTGCCCAAGCTTCCAACCTCATCATTGTCGGATAACTCAGATTCCTCATCCATCAACTCATCTGTTTCTCCAATTTCTTCTCCCTATTGTTTGTGTTCCCCTATCTAAATAACGGTGTCATCAACATAACCCTCAAAGAGATCATCCTCCTTGTCATCACTTTTCTTGAAATCACTCAAGGACAGGTCACTGTCATGACCACTATCTTCTTGCACTTCTTCTAGAGGCCTCTTATCAGGCTTTCACCCCTCTTCCATATTCACACCATGTCCCATGGTGCAACCTGAGCACTAACAGCTGCTTCATCAACCTATTGGGTGAATGGTAGTGCAAAGGGTGGCTCCACTAGGTCCAAATATATTTTATCCACACTATATTTTACATAGACTGCCATATTGTTCACGCTCAACACTTCTCTATCATTATTAAGTGTCCTCAATCCCTCTTCCATTATCTGCTTAGGGACAACATAGTACAACTGCTCAATCTTCAAAAAACCTAGAACCTTGGTCAAGTTCTGTAACTTGAGCAAGCTCATCTCATCTCAGTCATAATAGTTATAGTAACTGACACTCCTACTGACATATTGCATCATGCGAGAGAAATGAAGGCAATCTTCATCGTGGATTTCCAAAGTAAAAAGATCAAAAACTATGTTGCATATATAGAAAATCAATAAGACAAAATATGTATAACAATAAGACAACATCCAACAGAATTACAAGGACCTACTACTGATGTAATTGGTCTACCGACCAAGCAAAGGCATCTACTTTTATTATTTATACAGTCTGTATATCATGTGGGCGATGCTAGGTGAGAAAAGTGGGACAACGTAGGTGATGTTAACATAAAGAATCCTAAAGTCTAATATAAAGAAGAGTAAAGTCCAACCTCGGCAGATATCTATGGTCATATGGTCCACAGTTTGCATGAAGTCTAGCATAAAGAATCATGTGAGCAGATAATTTAATGTTTGCGTATCATACATTCAAAAAAAAGGTCTATATATCATATGGTCCACAGTCTACAATAAGAAATAGGTCTGCAGACAATACTACATATTTCCCTGACATTGGCAAATATCTAGGCAGATAACATTAAACATTACACATTTCCCACATGAAGATAGGTCCACAGATATCTAACCTAAGCAATATTTTACTACAATGTAGTTCTCTAACTCGAGCAATATTCACATGTAATTCCTACAGAGTAATCGTGGCTGGCCAACCCAAGCAATATTTTGCTACAATATGGCTCCCTAGCAAGCAATATAAATAATTCCTAAATATTAGTATCACTGATTCATAAATAACATAAAAAATAGGGTCACTAATTATGAAGAACATTGAGAATAACATAAAACAAAAATAAATGAAGGATAACGTAAAACAAAAACCCTAACAACATGCAATAAGATCATTGATTTATGAAACAACTAGCATCATCAAATACAAAGAATATTCAAATGCCAAAAACACAAAACACTAGATTCTTCATTCCTAATTGATGGTCCTGGGGACTGCCTCTCAATTGAGCGCATTAGCATGCCCGTAGGCACAATTTCCACTCTAGTCATGGAGATGGAAGGAGGGTAAAATCAAGAAATGGAAGAGATGGTGTTGAATTGAAGGAAATGAGAGGCCATAGAGATGGAAGCATGAGGGCTTAATCAGGCTAAGAGCTTTATGCATTGGGCACCCGGTTGACATGGAGGATAATATGAGAGGGATTAGTTATATATGCCTGACAGGAATGGAGGAAACAAGAGAGATTAGTTGAGCACTTGGCTGTAATTTTCTCCTAATTTGATTTCATTCTACCAATAACCCCGAGAGTCAATTAGTTATTTCATATATGCCATTTAATGATATTAAAGCCCGGATAGATGGTGGGGCCATGCTGCAACTAAAAATTAGGTTTTAGAGTTTAATTGAAAAAAATTAAATGTTTTGGAATGTAAATATTTGCTGCAAAAAATTGAAAGGGTGATGTGTAATTTTCTCTCTGTAATGTCCCATGAGCATACCCTGGATGAAGTGTTATACAAAGTTCATCAATTAATAATAACTTAAAAATGATTACACCATTTGAAGATAGACACAAGGCCAATAAAAGCGCATGACTGACTTAAACGTAAGTAATAAATTATGCTTTTCTCAAAATAGGTGAACTTAGAAGGCTGAAACAACACAAACCACCAGACATCATCAGTATGCAATTAGTAACTCTGCTTAATACGATGGCGCAAATTCAACAGTTTCATTTGGACAAAAAAAAAAAACTACTTAACAAGATAGACTCATATTGCAGTTTCATCAAAAACAAATTATACAGAGAGTAAACAATGGAAATTAATAAAATGCACTTATAAATTAGGTAATGTTCAAATATTAAAAAAAAATTACACATACAACAAGTCAAATAACAACTCCAACTCCTTAGCTTTTGCTGCTGATGATGCTATGAAAAATGAACAGAAATAACTGCTTCAAGCTTCCCCGCACTCCACTTTTGTTTCCTCTCTTTTGGGGCATCAACCACTGCATATTATTCAAACATGGATGCAGCTACCCCAGTTCCCATCATCACATTAAATAACAAAACAATGCTCTCAATCAGCAAGAAATCTAATACACAAACCAAATTAATCAGAAGAACATGGCATGATAGGTGAAACTTACAGCCTTTAACCCTATCAAAGATGAGGAAGATGGATATCCTTTAAATGCCTAAAGAAGCCTGAGATGTGAGGTATCATTCAGTCTCTTTATACGCCATCCTGTTCTTAGAGAGTGCTGCAGAACTGTCACAGAAGAGTCATCTATGCAGATCTTATGAGACATAACTGGACTGCAATTTAATAGGCTGGTGAGAAGGCATTTGATTGGGGTTGCATGAGTGAAGACCCCGATGGAGTTGGAGTTTCTAGTATTTTCTTCATGAAGAAGATTCCCATGGTTGGGTTCTCTTGGGGAGAAATCATCTTCAATATCATTATCCACAGTGGTCACAATCTGGAGTCTGCTCTTACTGGATCTCTTCCTTGTCATTCCTTGTCGGTTGAGCCTGTAAGGCAGATCAACCCAGTGAGGCCCATCTCGCTCCTGCATGGAATTGGCTGAGCTGTGGCGCGAGAAAGCCCTGGTCTCATTATGATGCATCAAGAGATCTCCAGTGCTCAGCTTTTCATGTAGCCTTACAACAGTTCTGTTGAGGAATTCAATCATACGAAACTCCACCTGTCTAATCGATTCACCTGAAGGTGCTGAGAAATCCGGTTGATATCTATCAATCAAGCTGACCATTTCAGGTGTGTAGATTTCTGACCACAAGCAGCCCTCCCACTGACCTTGGCTCATCTCAAGCAAAGCATCAGTAGATTGTATTTGCTCCTCTGGGAAATTCAACTCCTGCAGGGTTGGATTATGCATGGGTTAGTTTCAGTAGGAATGAGTTAAAGACTAGTAATTTTCAGGTTTCAGCAATCTAAAGTTTATGACAATGGCAATTTAAGAAAACTCATTGATATTTCTTAAGATGAAGCAGCTGGCAAAATCAGATAAAATTGATGGATAATGATCAAGCAAAGATGCCTTCAAGATGCTACTAGTCTTGTCAGAAAAAGCCAATATTCAGCAATCCATCTCCTATGTGTCCAAAGAAGCTTCAATCATTGCTTCTCAGTAGCTACTAGCTTACTAGTCCCAAACATATTGTAAGAATGCTCTATTTTGTTTCAAGGGAACACTGCATTGCTTCTCAATAGCTACTCGCTTACTAGTCCTAAACATATTGTAAGAATGCTTTATTTTGTTTTGAGGGGTCAGATGGACAAACTGAATAAAGTTGACCTCAGACCTCAGCTAATATAAGTGACTTTAGAATCTTGAGCATTAATGACTAGCCTGCAAGGAAAATTTCCTGATAACAGCAGAATAGGAACTATAATGCATGTGAAAATTATTTCTTAAATTTATTATGCATTTTACCTCTGAAATTTCTTGAAAGAAAAGCCATACCCTGATATACCAAGTAAAAAAGATGAATGAGTAGTGCAATGTTCAGCATTAAAAGAATTGCAATCTAATCAAATAAACAGAAATGTACATATCTAGTTCGTAGTAACAGAACAGTAAAAGCCAGGGTTCACTTTGTATTTATTCTACTTAAACACCAAAGTTCTACACCATTCTAAACTCCAGGTAATATTTAAACAAAATCTACAAATGTATATGGGCATAAGGTTTTTAATTAAGATATATATTGAGAACAGCACCCCAAAAAATCTTATTAAATAGAAAGGAAAAGAGAGGTAAAGATACCTAACATCTCTTTTTCAGACAAAGAAGCATCTCCTGTAGACGCTACATGGCAAAGACAAAGTCCACAAGGCTTAGAAAAGTTGCTAACTATAACAATTTCTTGCATCCGCAGTAGAAGCAGCAAGATGAGACAAATGTCATGGTCATTGAACTATAGGAACAAGCACCATCATTTGAAAAGTACTTGGATTGAGAAAGGAAGCCCAAGGGATCCAAGACTAATGATATATATCATGCAGAAAAATCTGACTATGCATGTCAATCACTCTAAAGCTAATCTCTATAATCTTTCGCACACTTATTTCTCCAAACAGTGCGCTCAACGGCACCAAAGGAATCTGTATGTTATAGGAATAAGACATCCAACAAAAGAATACTTTTCAGCATAACTTAACATACAAACCAATTACAGGGATTCTCATTAGCCATCTCAAGATTTTTTATTCTTGACATATTGGAAAATTTAATAAAATCAAGACCAGTTAGAATAATAGTGGGAGCACCACATTTAGAATGACTAAATCAGTTTTTTTTCCCAAAAAAAAAGCTAACCACAATTCTCCCATATGGAGCGGTGCAACACTAGATTGTAGCCCCAGTTGCACGGACGTAGATTCGTTAAAACAGCTCCTATTTTCATAAAGAAATTCTCCCAAAGAGCAGTTCCTCTTCAAATCCAATTTGTGTACACCTATGCATAATTGAGCCCCTAGACCCTTACTGAGCATAATGACTATAAGAGAATGAGCTTGTTTTTTATGCTTTTTATATTGTATTTTTGTACTCAGAAGCATTGGTTGCTAAATTATGGTGTCTAGCCCCTTCCCAAACCTTGATCATACTTTTGTGCTTTTAAATGTGTATGGTTCCCTTCTATACTTTAAGAACAATAGTAAAAGGAAAAGAGCTTGTTAAATTCACTAACGATGTTAGCTCGATATTTTGAAAGAAAAGTTGAAAAATACAAATCTCAAAGCGGCATAACTCATGGAAGCATAGATCAAAAGATGTGATTCTCGACTGCACAACTAAGATTCAGATGAAAGTTATATCAAGTCGTGAAGCATCCTATGAAAATAAATTCCAATTATGTGCAATTTGATGTTCTTGCTTAAGAATGAATTTAGATTAAATGAGATGGTCAAGTACCCAACAATGTCAAACCTGTTAAAATAAAGAAAATGAGTTTTTTTTTAAAAAAAAAAAAAAGCCAGAAAGGATATTGTGATGGCAGTCCTTAAGTGCAGATCTCACTATCTTTAAGACAACTATATCTAAGAACCTGATGCAGAAGAGCAGAAGACATTGTTGAACCCCTACCCTGCACCAGCAAGAAGCGCTCATGAAAAACCTAAATGAATGTCTCACAAAATTGAGAAAGAAAACATGATTTATTATTATTATTATTATTATTATTATTATTATTATTATTATTATTATTATTATTATTTATAAAGATGGGTGGTGTCCGGGCCAAATCAGAGAATACAAGACTTGAACCGAGGTCTTAGGTACCAATGTCCAAAAACTTTACCAACGGAAATAGCTGGCACCTTCAAGAAATAGGCATTGTTTGTTTAAGCGGAAACATCAGTTTGGACTTATCGTATAAAGTAGATAAAGATGGCCTAAAGGGTGGAACCGGCAAAAATCAAGGAAGGCATACGAACCAACAAAAATGGGCACATCAAATTTGGTAATGAAATGGCTGTACGATGGTTCCCAGCTGCACGGAGATAAGTGATAATCACCAAGAATAAGGAAGTTAAACATTGGTCGAATTTCTAAACGAGTCAAAAAATCAAATGTGAACAAGATAACTACCAACAAAATTACACGTATACATTTTAAACTAACCAAAAATATAACAAAACTTTATTTTTAAATCAAAATGTAGATACCTATATACTTCAAAGCCCTTTGAAAAATTCATCAACTGAACCAGAGCGTAACATTATCTATGCAGAGTAGGAGAATTCAGCAGAATCATTGATGCAGAACCCAATTTATTTCCAATTATCATGCTGCTTTCTCCAAACTCTACACAAAGACTTTCTTTGTTCCGTCCAAGCTAAGGTGTGTTTCACTGTTCGGACTTCCCACTGAAATCATCTCTCCACTTCACTCCTTAATACATGGAATGCATACAGCAAGCACCTAATAAACTATAATACACCACAACGTACAAGTAATTAGCAAAGCAACGTTAGTAAATTCTATATCTCGCTAACCTGCATGCATCTGAATTTATACGGCCAGAGCAAATGTATACTAACGATCCAAATATATCTACAATATTGTCGACGCTAATTTCTAAGCACTTGTAATCTAAAGTATCCGATATGATTCAACCTCACAAGACAAGGATGTGAATTGAAAATCCCAAATTATATGCTACCGTAGAAAAACCAAGATTCCGGCAATGCAGTAGGATTTCATGCTTGCAATCTATAAAAATTTAAACTTTAAGTCAGAATAAAGGCTTGCAAAAATACTAATTACCCGACAAACAGAGACTGCAGTCGACCTTGCTCGATCCAGCGGCGAAGTGTAGACAGAAATGAATCTTATACCCTGAGAATTGAGAAACACGGCCAGCGCCCTGGCCTGGCGCTCCCCGGCGGCGGTCAGCTTCGCGGCGGCCCACCGCCCTCCGACCAGATCTGGCCGCAAGCTAACCCCACTCTCGCCATGATTGATGAGAAACACCTCGGTGGCAGCCGAATCCCCGGCGGCGTCGGAATCGAAGCTCCGGGGATACAAGAGCGGTGGCGGGGGCTGGAGGAGGACGTTGCAGGGGTCCCAGACCTTGATGGAGGGGCCCAGGAGGCGGGGGGTGCTGGCGGCCGAGAGCTGGGGTGTGAGGGGGGTGGCGGAGGTGTGGTATGGAAGGATCTCCGGCTCTTGCTCCAAAACCTTCTCATTTGTGCGCTTGGACGCCCTCCCGTTCTCCTCGTCTTCTTCTTCTTCTTCCTCTTCCTCCTCGTCTTCATCTCCTCGGGGTTGGGAGGACTGAGCGGAGCCCATCGGAGGTCGGAGGAGGGAGAATTGTCGGTGGATCTGCGGGTGGGTTGGGGGGAGGTGGGGGGGCGGATCGCGGCGGCGGGCTAACCTTCGGGGGCGGCGCTACCGCATTCCGCGGCGGAGCACGGCGGTAACGGGTAGCGCATGTAGTGGTAGGATCTGAGGGGTTGGCCAAAGGATACAGATCGCAGAGAGAGAGAGAGAGAGAGAGAGAATAAAGAGAGCTATCGGTACAGCTCAGTTGTTCTTGTCTGTGGTCTAGTCTGAACGAAGGAAGGTTTTTGTGTTGACTTGGATCAGATCCTCCTTCAACTAGTTGGGTTTTTTTTTTTTTTTTTTTTCCTGTTAAGACGAGCGTTTTAATGTTTTTGGTAATTGTCTGCCGCATGTCGAACAGCAAAAAGCATTTTGCCGGTAGGCATGATACGTTGCGAAGTCAGGTGGTCGGCGTATGCCGTTTGGACTCAGATTGGGTCCCACTGGCATATGCCTAACTGGGCGTGGAAACTGGAGGGCTAAAGTTAGGTCCAGTTTGAACTACAATTTGTTTAAAATTTGACTCATACCTGATTGGATCCATCATAAATTCAAGGCTCTTCCATACATATGCAACCTCAAATTGAGCCATCTTCTATGTTTTCTCCAAGTTTGTACCTAGGATTGGATGTGTTTGATTGTATAAGTTGGGCGACAATAAGAAAGGGCACTTCCTAAAAATGAGTTAAAAAATATACATATTTTGGAAAGGATGATTTTGGTTTTTTTGGATGAGGTAGGTGAAGAAGAGTTCAAACAAAAAGAAATGGAATGAAATTAGCGCCCCTGCCTACCACTATATCAAGAAGAAGGTGCACTCTCCTTTTCTTCTTATTTTTACTTTAAAATAACTTCAATGCGTTCTTCGGTATCTTTTGCAGGACTTGTTGGTGTATGGTTGAGTATTCGGATTGCTGTCCACAAGCTCAATGCAACTCACATTTGGCTAGAAGGTGATTGTGCTAATGTTGTTTCATGGCTTCTTAATCCTTCTATCAAATAAAAAGAAATGGAATGAAATCGGTGCCCCTACCTACCTCCATATCAAGAAGAAGGTGTACTCTCCCTTTCTCTTTTATTTTCACTTTAAAATAACTTCAATGCGTTCTTCAGTATCTTTTGCATGACTTGTTGGTGTATGGTTAAGTAATCGGATTGCTGTCCACAAGCCCAATGCAACTCACATTTGGCTAAAAGGTGATTGTGCTACTATTGTTTCATGGCTTCTTAATCTTTTTACACACAAGCATAGGCATCTACCATTTATAAAAGATCTATGGACTTGGATGGCATCTAATGTGTGTCAAAGTTACTCATACTTATTGTGAAGCAAATCTGATTACAGATTGTATGGCTAATAGGGCTCTTCAAGGTGATTTTTAATGGACTTCACTAGCTGGTTTGGATCCATAGTGTATTCAATTACTCCAGACTAATGGTTATGGTATTAGCTTTTGAGGACAGACTTGAGCACTACAGTGCTAAGGCAATTTAGTTGTTTTTATGCCCTGTTGGCACTGCTTGTATTATCTATGCTTTTATCTGTTTCGTAATCTGCATTGATTTCTTTATGCTTCTATGGTCTGCTCTTTGTTCATGCTACATGTGGCTTCTTTCCAGTTTGCACCTAAGGTTCTACCATTCTCTGTAATATCTGGTTTACTATTCCTTGCAGCTGCTTCACAGAGTATTCACTGTTGTGCTGCTGTTGCTGCCATATAGTTCTGTTTTGGTTTTCTTGACTATTTTGGCAGGGAGCAGGGCATGGGCGTTTTGTATTCTATTGTCTCGTGGTTCTTGCACCTACATGGGACTTTGTTGCCTAGAATACATGCACAGCGCAAGGGATATCCATGCAATGTTGCTGGAGTGCCTTCTATATTCTTAGTTATCAGGGACTTCATCTCTCCTATTGGATATCTCCTATTGGATATGTCACGCCCCCGATCCGAAATTGTGAATCAAGGATCATGGCAACTGCCGCATACTCATAGAAAACTCTTCTCATAAGCATGCAAGACATCTTATCATGTTATCTTAAAATAACAGTGAAATAATTAGTCAATAATTCAAATCCAAAACATAACGATCTAAATTTCTTCTTTAATATCTCAATAAATTCAACAATGATTCATAGACCTTACATCAAATTCAATAAAACTTTCAATTTAAAATAAAAGTATGGAGATTCTGCTTCTGATCACTTTTCCATTCATATCTTGTATCATCTTAATTTCTCAATATCTGTAAAAACAGTAAAATAGGAGGTAATGAGCTAGACAGCCCAGTAAGCAATGATCACTTTTCAACAGATTTCATCAGATATTTAAGTAAATAATTATTTATAGAAAATAAGCATATCGAGTTCATTAATTCGAAATCAATTTCTAATTATGCAATATAGTTCATGCCAAATTTATTTCTTTTTCAAAATTCGAGTTTCTTTCGAGATTTCAATTTCTTTAATTCTTAAATTCTTTTCATCAACCATGAGCTATGACCACATTTTTTCTGTGGTAGGGTCATAACACCACGTATCTTCTTGCGGTAAGCTGTGAATCATCTGGCAGCAAAGTCCTTCGGAACCGCTGGTCTCTCTGACGGTTTGTCGCTGGTCTCTCTGGTGACGTAAACCCTCAGGATAAATCAATTACCAACGTATATGCCCCCATTGACGAGGTCCTTTACATAGTCAGGTTGTCAATTCATATTGTTCTTATATCAGAATTCTTCATAAATCATGTTTCATATTCTAATTTCGATAATAAAATATATAATCATGTAGTATCGAAATCAATTAATATAATGCATCATGGAATCAATATGTTCAATCATGCTTCATCATAACATTTCAAATAAGATATTTTCATAATAAAATACCATTCATCCAATTCATGCATCGTTTCATAAATTATGTCAGAAAAATATATTATAATTTATCGATAAATCTAGAAAAAGTAAAACATTACTTACCTCGAATGCATTCCAATAACTCCATATAATTTTATAAATTTTCTTTCAAAATTTTTCAGTTCATAAACCATATCACAATATCCGATTATCAGGGGTCAACGATACCTATACGAGATCAAATTCAATAATTAGAAAGAATACGAATATTATATTTCAATGGTTTAGATTGGGTCCGATCATCTAATTTCATCTAATTAAAATTTAATTAAGATATAAATGATCCAAGTTTGACTATCAGATCAAATCGGATTCGAAGTGATAGGATCGAGATTTCTTCATCGATCTCATAAAATCAAATAGAGAGAGATAATTAGAGGAGAGAGAATTCATGAGGTACAATTCAAATTGATCAGGTGACACAATCCAACATTACGATTGGTCCAATATCTCGATTGTTAAAATCAACATGATCAAATCAAGTCATAGCTAGATCAAAATCATGGATAATCAAATCTAAAGATTTATGGTCTGATCAAAGTGGGTGCCAGTACGCTGTCTGATAATCATGGATCAGGATTCTTCATTAGATCAGAAATATTAAAAGAAACTCTCATTGATAAATCAATCAAGAGAGAAATGGCTTTAGAGAGAAAAAATTTTAGAGAGAGAAAATTCATCTTGGACTCCTCAGACGATATGATTCAACAAATTCGATTGATCAGATCAAATCATACTGAAATTATCATATAGATAATTTAATAAAATTATAAAAATTAAAATCTAAAAATATCCAATTTGATCAAAGTGGGTGCTGGTGTACCGTCCGACGATCGTAGATCAAAAAACCTATCACTAAGATTATTTAAATTCATCATCATTCTTCTCAAAATTTTAAAAAATTTTAGGAGAGAGAAATAATTTAGAGAGAGAAAGTAGAGAAAGAAAGTCTAATTTTAGAGAGAGAAAATACTAGTTCAGGCTGAAGGGAGAGAGGAAAGAGAGAGAAACTCTCTTTTTCATATTTTATTATTTATATTATTATTTATTAATTTATTTATTTTATTTTTTTTTTCTTTCTTCTTTTCTTTCTTTCTTTTTTTTTCTTTTTCTTCACGGAAGAGAGAGGAGAGAAAATCCTATTTATTATTATTATATTATTATTATTTTATTTTTCTTCTTCTTTTTCTTTTTTTTTTCTTTTTCCTTTTTCTTTTCTTTTTTTTTTCTTTTTCTTTTCTTTTTTTTTTCTTTTTTTATTTTCTTTTTCTTTTCTTTTCCTTCTTCTTCTTCTCTTTCTTTTCTTCTTCCCGGGCTTCCTTTGGGCCAAAACAGGGGACCTTACAGTCCCCCCCTCAAATTGTTGGCTGACCAACAGCCGACCGGCACAGAGATGGTCGGCGGTCGAAGGAGCGTGACTCGCTGCCCGAATGAGCCCAAATCGATGGCCGGCGACGACCACCAACATCCGAAAAAATTAAAAGAAAATCGAACTCCTTTTCATGAAAATCCGACGACTCCGATCGTTGGTGAATATGCACACCGGCATAGAAAGGAAGGGAAAGGAGAGAGAAAGAGAAAAGAAGGCTTACGTCTGACATCGGTGGGGTTTTCCAGCAAGAAATTGGGACGGGCACAGTAAGGGTATCTGCAGCATTTTTCCCGACGATCGCCGTCGATTGACCCGAGATTCTCTGATGAGAGAGAGAGAGGAGGGTTCTCCTCCTTAAATAGAGTCGGAGGGGGCTCTTTCCGACTCCGATTGAGAGCCGGCGAGAGGAGGAAGAAGACTCCCTTCGGGAGTCTTCTCCCCTGTTTTCTTTTTCTTTTTTTTTTTGTTTGGGCTTTGTGGGCTGGGATTCGTTACTCGAGCCAGGCCATCACAGGATAGTTCCTACTACTTACATTATTCTTAGCCTCCCTGGAAGCCCCAGTTCTACTTTGGTTATATTTCATTTAATGTTGCTTTCTCATTTTCTATGTAGCTTGGTTGCTTTCTTGCATCCTCCTCCTTTCATGTGATATTCTACTCTATAAATCTCGTAAGATTCAGGGTCCAAGACACAAGAAGGTATTTAGATTTGGATGCTTTCACTTAGAAAATGGTTCATGTCGGAGAAGTACTATTTATGTTCGAAGAACTCTACTGTATTTCATATCTCTTATTGGTGTGAGAATCCATCTGGCATTGAAATGCTAGAGTAGATGGTGAAGTTGGGCCTCTCGAGGGTATTGGGGATGTCTGACCAGGACACCACCATCACAGGACCTTTTCGATACCTGTTGCTCCTAGATTGATTTTGATGACTACAAAACAGTTTGAAGGGATACAAATATTTTTTATTTGAAAAAGACCTTATGCTCTACAGGGGCAAAATCGTAATTTCATCAAAACTCTGATTTGATAGCATCATCGTGTAGAACAAATGATATGTAATCTATTGGTGTAAGTTTCATGGTTTTTGGACTTATATTTTTGAAGTTATGAAGGTTTGAAGTTCATGAGTCGACTCATGAGTCAACTCATGAAACTATGAGCTGATTGGCACGCAAAGATTAGCCATGGCACGCTGGTTTTCTGGCTTGGCACGACCTGTGAGTCGACTCATGAGTCGACCCACAAGGCATGAGTCGACTCATGAGTTGACTTCTACTGTTTTGGGCCAAGAAAATCCAGAAACCAAATCTCTGGACTTTGCAACAGAGGTCGACTCATGAGTCGACCCCTGAGGCATGAGTCGACTCATGAGTCGACTCATATGACGGGATTTGTCTGTAACGGCTAGTTTTTGGTCAGATTTGATTGCTTTTTAATGCTGCTTTTTGTGCTCTAACGGCTCTTTTTCTGCCTAGTTTGTTTTCCTTTGTCTCTTAAGGCTATAAAAGGTTTCAAAAGGTGGAAAACAAAATAGAGAGATCCAAATATCCAAGAGGCATTCAAGTGATTTGAAAAGAGAAAATCAAGAGCATTCAAGAGGGCATTCAAGTGCATTCAAGAGAAGGTTTTTTAAGCCAACTACTCAACATCATACAAGAGCTCATTTAAAAGCCTTCAAGAAGCCATCAATCAAGCTCACCAACTCCTCAAGCATTTACTTCATCTCTCATCCACTTTGAGGAAATCCAAGAGGGGCTTCTTCATTTGAGTAAAGCGTATTTATTGTTATATTCGCTCACTTAAGGAGCTATTCTTGTACTTATTTGTGCTCTAAACTGATTTTATCTTGTGAGTAATTATTTTTGTTTTGGAGGATTTCCAAAACAAGGAAAGGTTGATCCGAACCTGAAATCGGAGTGTATTGGGTCGGCTTGTACCCGGGAAATAAGTGGACTAGCTTGGGATAGCTAGTGTCGGAGTTTCTACGGTTGTATTCGGGTTGAATACAAAGTATAGTGGATTGGAATTCCCAAGTAGGAGCTTGGGGAGTGGATGTAGGTGCAAGATTGGCACCGAACCACTATAAATCATTGTGTTTGTGGCATGCTTTATTGTTTCTCTTTAATTCTCCATTATATCCTTGCATTCTTGTTTTAAGTAATTAATCTCAAACTAAAGTCTCTCTCCTCATTCATCAAGCTTTTGATATATAATTTTTACAAGTAATTAGTTAAGCCTAAAATTTTTAAAACCCAATTCACCCCCCCTCTTGGGTTGCATAGCTGGGCAACAAGTGGTATCAGAGCCCGGTGCTCTAGCCCTTCTTTGATCTAACAATCAAAGAGCCAAAGATCTATGGCAACCCACGTCGGCACTTCTCTAGCCGAGGGGCAATCCACCAACCGACCTCCACTTTTCAATGGGTCTAATTACACCTATTGGAAAGCTCGGATGAAGATATTCATACAAGCACTAGACTATGATATGTGGAGTATCATAGTGAACGGTCCTCACACACCCACCAAGATTATAGATGGTGAGGAGTCAACCAAACCCGAAAGAGAATGGGATGAGGTTGATAAGAAATTGGCACAATTAAATGCTAAAGCTATGAATGTTCTTTATTGTGCACTTGATGCAAATGAATTTAATCGCATTTCTACCTGTGCATCTGCTAAAGAAATATGGGATAGGTTAGAAGTAACCCATGAGGGAACAAATCAAGTAAAAGAGTCCAAAATAAACATGCTTGTACATAAATATGAGCTATTTAAAATGGAGCATGATGAGTCCATAACTGCTATGTTTACTCGTTTTACTGATATAATTAATGGTTTGAAGAGTCTTGGCAAATCTTATACTAACAGTGAGCTTGTAAGAAAAATTCTCAGGTCATTGCCAAGAACTTGGGAAGCCAAGGTGACTGCCATCCAAGAAGCAAAGGACTTGAACACTCTACCTCTAGAAGAGCTTCTTGGATCCTTGATGACTCATGAGCTTAGCATGAAGCAACATCAAGAGGATGAAGTCAAAAAGAAAAGAACCATTGCCCTCAAATCCACAGCTTCTCCTGATGAAGAAATTGACGACACAGAAGATGAAGAACAGGATGAAGAGATGACACTCATCACCCGGAGATTCAAGAAGTTCCTAAGAAAAAGGAAGCAGGGGATGAGAAAGAGACCTTTCACAAAAGGGGAACAAAGCAAAGAGAAAGAAAAAGATCAACCCCTTATATGCTATGAGTGCAAGAAGCCGGGGCATTTCAAATCCGAATGTCCACAATTGAAGAAAGGTCCCAAAAAGTTCAAAAAGAAGGCAATGATGGCCACATGGAGTGCGAGCGATGACTCAAGCTCCGATGAGGAGACCTCAACAGAACAAGCCAACCTGTGCCTTATGGCACACGATAATGAGGTAATTTCTGAAACCCCTAGTGAATTTACTTTTGAAGAATTGCATGAAGCCTTCAATGATTTAATTGATGAATTGAAGAAACTAGGAATGAAAAACAAAGAACTAAAATTGAAAAATCAGTCTTTAGTAAAACAAGCAGAAAATCTTTCAATTGAAAAATCTACTTTGCTTCAAGAGAACCAAAGCCTAAAGAATGATATTAATAAGCTGAAACCTATAGTAGATAAATTCACCTTAAGTTCAAACAAACTAAATATGATTCTTGAAAATCAAAAGGCCGTATATGATAAGGCCGGACTTGGCTATAACCCCTTAAAGAAATAAAAATTTCTGAAAAATATTTATGTAAATTATTCAAGTAACAAGCCTACCAATACTACTTGTTTTAAATGTGGTAGAATAGGACATAAATCTTACACTTGTGCAAACATAACTGTAAAGAAAATATGGGTTCCAAAAGGAACCATCTTGACTAACCAAAAAGGACCCAAGAAAGCTTGGGTACCTAAAACAAAAACTTGATATTTGTTTGCAGGTGTGTCTAGCATCCCATGGAGAAAACAGGAAATGGTATCTGGACAGTGGATGCTCGAGACACATGACTGGTGATGAATCACAATTCATCACGCTTGATGCTAAGGATGGAGGGATGGTCACCTTTGGAGATAATGGCAAAGAAAAGATCATCGGGATAGGTAACATTGGTATCACTCCCTCCAAATATATTGAAAATATTTTGTTAGTTAAAGGTTTAAAGCATAACTTACTTAGCATTAGTCAATTTTGTGATAAAGGGTATAAAGTAGTTTTTGAATCATCTGTTTGTATTGTGACTAGTCCTATTAATGATGGCATCAAATTTATAGGACATAGACATGGCAATGTTTATATGGTAGATCTAAATGATTTAGCCAAATTAGACATGCAATGCCTAGTATCCTTAAATGCTAAAGTTAATGAGACTAGTTGGCTTTGGCATCGTAGACTTGCTCACATTAGCATGCATTCTCTTTCAAAATTAATTAAGAAAGAATTAGTTTATGGCTTGCCTAAACTGAATTTTGAAAAAGATAGGATTTGTGATGCATGTCAACTAGGTAAGCAAACTAGAGTTTCATTTAAATCCAAAAACATTGTTTCAACTTCTAGACCATTAGAGCTTTTGCATATGGATTTATTTGGACCAACTAGAACCACAAGTCTAGGAGGAAAACGATATGGTTTTGTAATAATAGATGATTATTCACGTTTTACTTGGGTTTTCTTTTTGGCACACAAAGATGAAACTTTTCATATTTTCACTAAATTTCATCGAAAAGTCACTAATGAAAAAGGATTTTCAATTCAAAATATTAGAAGTGACCATGGAACTGAATTTGAAAATCAAGACTTTGAAAAATTTTGTGATGAGAATAGAATCGGCCATAACTTCTCTACTCCTAGAACACCCCAACAAAATGGGGTAGTTGAAAGGAAAAACAGAACCTTAGAAGAAATGACCCGTACCATGCTTTGTGAAAGCAACCTTCCAAGATATTTTTGGGCGGAAGCTATTAACACAGCATGTTACATTTTAAATCGTGCTTTGATCAGACAATTTTTAAAGAAAACCCCCTATGAACTTTGGAAAGGAAGAAAACCAAATATTGCATATTTTCATGTTTTTGGCTGCCGATATTTTGTATTAAATAATAGCAAGGAAAGACTTGGTAAATTTGATGCAAAATCAGATGAAGCAATCTTTCTGGGTTACTCCTCTACTAGTAAAGCTTTTAGAGTTTTTAATAAAAGAACTTTAGTAGTTGAGGAGTCCATTCATGTTGTCTTTGATGAATCTAACGATCTTCCTTCAAGGAAGAATGAGGGTGTTGATGATGCAGATCCATTAATAGAAGGTATGAAGGAGATCACTCTGAAAGATTCAGCCACTCCAGAGGACAAGGAACAAGAAGACAAACAAGATGAGATAGGTGAGAAAATTCAAGAACAACCTCAAGGTACAAATGACCTACCCAAGGAATGGAGGTATGTTCACAACCACCCTAAGGAGTTAATTATTGGTGATCCTATGCATGGTGTAAAAACTCGCTCTTCACTTAGAGATGTGTTTAATCATTGTGCTTTTGTATCTCATTTTGAACCTAAAACTATTGAAGAAGCTGAAAAAGATCATAATTGGATTAATGCAATGCAAGAGGAACTTAATCAATTTAAAAGAAATAATGTTTGGACTTTGGTTTCAAGACCTAAAAACTGTTCAATAATTGGCACAAAATGGGTCTTCAGAAACAAATTAGATGAGCATGGTAATGTAATTAGAAATAAAGCAAGATTGGTTGCTAAAGGATATAATCAAGAAGAAGGGATTGATTTTGATGAAACCTTTGCACCAGTAGCTAGATTAGAAGCCATTAGACTTCTACTTGCATATGCTTGCTTTATGAAATTTAAATTGTTTCAAATGGATGTTAAAAGTATATTTTTAAATGGATTTATTGCTGAAGAAGTTTATGTAGAACAACCCCCTGGATTTGAAAATCATGCCTTTCCTAATCATGTTTTTAAATTAAATAAGGCTTTATATGGATTAAAACAAGCACCTAGAGCATGGTATGATAGACTAAGCAAATTTTTACTAAATAATGGTTTTTCAAGAGGTAATGTAGATACAACCCTCTTTATCAAAAGAAATCAAAATGATATGTTAGTTATACAAATTTATGTTGATGACATAATTTTTGGGTCTACTAATGAATCCCTTTGTCAAGACTTTGCTAAGCTTATGCAGGGGGAGTTCGAGATGAGCATGATGGGAGAACTCACCTTCTTCCTCGGACTCCAGATCAAACAATCAAAAGAGGGAATCTCCATCACCCAAAGCAAGTACACCAAGGAACTACTCAAAAGATTTGGAATGGAGAACTCCAAACCCATTGGCACACCAATGAGTCCCTCATGTAAGCTTGACAAGGACGATGAAGGTAAATGTGTAGACTTAAAATACTATAGAGGTATGATTGGATCATTATTATATTTAACTGCAAGTAGGCCTGATATCATGTTTAGTGTTTGTTTATGTGCTAGATATCAATCTAATCCTAAAGAATCTCATTTGAATGCTGTTAAAAGAATCCTTAGATACTTAAATGGTACTCAAACTTTAGGGTTATGGTACTCTAAGGACTCACAAATAGATTTATTAGGATATTCTGATGCTGACTTTACTGGATGTAAACTAGATAGAAAAAGCACAAGTAGAACTTGTCAATTTCTTGGAGTTAACCTAATCTCATGATTTAGCAAGAAACAAAATTCGGTAGCACTGTCTACGGCTGAGGCCGAATACATTGCAGCCGAAGTTGTTGTGCTCAAATCTTGTGGATTAAGCAACAACTCGAAGACTTTAGAATTAAACTTAATGAAACACCAATAAGATGTGACAACACAAGTGCCATAAATCTATCTAAAAATCCTATTCAACACTCAAGATCCAAACATATTGAAATAAGACATCACTTCATAAGAGAACATGTTCAAAACAAAAATATAATTCTTGAATATGTTTGCACCGAAAATCAATTAGCTGATATCTTTACAAAGGCCCTTAGTGAGGATAGATTCTGTGAAATTAGGAGAAATCTAAGAATTCTTGATCCATTTACCTGAATTAATTTTCAAATTCCAATGATTTATGGTCAAAATTTCCTAAGAGCTCAATTTCCAACACCTTTCTTGGTCCCAAAAGCTCAAGTTTTTTATTCTAAAAACTCATCTTAGAGCTAAACTCCTTCTCCCCAAATTTCAAATTTTTCTGGAATTTATTCACATTTTTCTGATTTTTGAACTTCATGAGTCGACCCCCATGAGTCGACTAATGGCAAACTTGTAATTCCCAGCAACTTCCAACGGGCTGAAGGGTTTATATTTTGAATTACTGTTCGTGAGCCGACCCTCACGCTCGTCTTCCTCCTTCCGAAATCCATTCTCCCTTCTCCCATTTGCTCCATTTCCAAGGCTTAAGCTTGTGGAACTCCTCCCGCCTCCTCTCCACCGCAAATCGCCACTCGGGGAAAGGTTCTTTTGTGACCTCTTCCCTTGTTCTTCATGGTTGGAGCGTGCCCTAGCACTCCACCGTCCCTCTCAAATCCACTCTTTCTCTCCTCCAAAACCTCAAATCACTCTCTTGTGATCCTTCCTCCACTCTCTCACTTGCTCCTCAAGTCTCCTCGCCTGGTATTGAAGAGGGTATGGCACCAAAAATGAAGCTTCCCCAAAGGAGAAAGTCTGTCCGAGAACTTGAAGAAAATGTCAGAAAGAAAAGGCAGGCGGCACAGTCCTCCTCTGCTCCTGCTCCAGCTTCAGTTCAAGGTCCTTCACAGTCCTCTCAAACTCCCAGTAAGAACCCTCTCTCAGATAGAAAAGTAGAAACTGGGAAAAACATTGACTTCCGGTTCTTTGAAAGTGAGAGATTTTCTTTAGCAAGTAAGATCAAAAATCAGGGATGGAGCTTTTACTGTTCACTCAAAGAAGTCACCTTTGTTGACCTTGTTAGGGAGTTTTATCAGAATCTTATTTATGAAATGGGTCAGTAACTTCAACTGTGAAAGGGATTGATATCTGTCTGGATCCTGTCATTTTAGGGGAGATTTTACACTTACCTAGTGAAGGTTATGCATACATGGAACTCCCCGTGAAAGAAGAAGGTATAAGTGTTATACTTGGAGGAACCTACCAAGGAATTTGAATAAACTAGAGGCCAAGATTTTACCTATAGAAATGAGAATCTTACATCAAATGGTCACAAAACTTTTCTTCCCTAGGAGTGGTAGGCACGATCTTCTGTCAGGCAGGGACATATGCATTATGTTTCACATTATCACAGAAACCCCCCTAAACCTCCCGGCACTTATGATAGAGGCTATGAGAGAGACTCTGAACAGATCTAAGGCACATTTGCCTTATAGTATGGCCCTGACTAGAGTTTTCAGGAGGTTTGGAGTTAGTTGTGAGGGGGAGGCTCCCACCAAACTGTCTCATGTTGATACCTTCAACCTACACACCTGCACGAATGGGATTCACAAAATCTGGTGGTGGTTG